>NC_056734.1:538097462-538289962 GCF_019279795.1 Protopterus annectens
AAAAAAAACACTAAAACAGCAGCAGAGATTCTGTTTTCTCCATTGCTTCTCCTGCACTGATGTATTGTGCAAGCATGGGAACTTAAGTCCCATGTGTATGCGCAGTACATCAGAAAAGTAAAGACAATATGGAAGAAGACAGATGTCTCCTTATACAATCATATTATTTAAGAAAGGTAAGTACTTTCTTTCTTAAATACTAATGTAGTGTATAAAAGCAATAATCCACTCCTGTTTCTGGATACATCAGGATTTACCCAGAGTTGGCTTTGTTGTCATTGTTGACAGTTTTTTTCTAATATAATCAGACTGCATGGTAGTGAGGATTAGGGGAATATCACTTTTTTTCATGTTTGTGTGACCTCTGACTTTGTATATAAATATATATGGGTTCCACTCAAACTCTCAAGAGTCCAAGCATTTGAATTATCGGCTGCAGAGTTCAAAAATGAACTTTTAAAACGTTGCCACTCTTCAGCTGTGTGAGATCACAGTGCAGTGGGGAAAGTGGAAATTGCCCTTTCCCAGTGTAGTGTGAATTTGGAGTTGTTACATTTAATTAGCAGGGGGTATGGAAGGGTAAAAGGGGGCTTGACCCCCTGCAAAAAAAAATTTTTTTGCTTGAAATCTTTGTGATTCAAACTGTTATACTCTGTCTATACGCACACATACTCTCACACACATGCACTCACTCTTAGTGTTCAAACTTGTGGTAGTGAAACTGCCTTGTAGATCATAATGGAAGGAAAGGGTTATGTACTAGCTGTATATTTAATCAGGGATTACGTACTTATCCCCTTTAAAGAATTTAAGTGGAATACCAGGTAGTTAGAAGTAGCTGGAAACTGATACTTTATGAAGCTAGTAATCCAGCAAAGTGGTAGATAGCTGGTGTTGAAGAGTCCAGAGGACTCTAGATTTTTTTTTTCTAAAAGTGAGAAGCACCAAGGCTGGAGTGGTTGGGTCAGAGATGATAGGTCTTATTCTGGAGTCTCTGACTGACAGTGGAAGCCCTGGTGGTTGAAATGCAAAACTGCTTTATGTCTCAAAAAAACTTTTATTTGTACACCAAGGACTTGTTTAATGATATGCCATAGATTTCAATTAAATGCTGAAGACTTTACCTGTGTACCAGACACTTTGGATATGTTTATGAGTCATGGCACAGTCGGCAGAGATTACATCTGGCTATTTTTCAGAAGGCACTGCTTAAAGGAAGTGTTATTGCTTGCCAGTGTAAGAATTGGCAGAGAGAAAGAGATTTAGTTAATACCCACACTTTGGGCTTATAAAAAGCTTGCCACTAGGAATTCAGTCAAGGCAAACTTTTTGTTGTTTGCTGCATTTTGGCTTCACAAAATACTGCTACCTGCACACTGTGTGTAAAGGGCATCTGGGACCATTAAGTCCATATAGTTTCCACAGGAGCAATTGTTAAACAGAAGTATTATATTCATAGCAAACATGGTCCTTCTGAATCAATAATTTTTACTTTCCAGCTGTTACAATATTCTCTACTAATGTTTCAACCAAGTCTGACTTTAGGTTTGTGTAAATAAAGTCATCCTTATAAAGATAACTATGGTGTGTTTGCTGTTTATAAAGTCTACAACTGGTGGATGCAAAAGGGAAGCCAAAACCTCATACACTAATTAAATTTCCAATTCCATCCATCAATGTCAAATAAGAATGGACTAATTCCTTGCAGCAAACAGAAAAGTGTTTTTTTTGGAAGTGCTGGCATCCTAATGTTGAAGGATGACCACTATGAAGCAGCTACTTCATATAGTTACCACCGCTGACCAAGGCATGGTGAAGGAAGTTGAGTTCATCTTGTAGCCAAGGTCCACACTCCCCTCAAGCACTTCAACTGTGATGATGGTGATGACCTTGAAACATATCTAATGACATTTAAAAGGATTGTCAACCACTAGGCTAAGATCAATCTACCTAGGTGCAAAGTATAGCAGCACAGCTCAAAGGACAACCCCTTTGTGCTTATTTGGATATGTCAAGAACAGAATGTGGTGACTCTGGAAAAGGGAACAGATCAAAGTGCACAAGTTTCAAAAATCTAAAATGAATAGAACACATCTCTTTGAGCTGAAACAGTAAAATTTTAGTTAGACCATGAAGATCTTAATAGCAAGAAAATGATGCTAGATATCCTCACAATAGGCATGTTTAAGGTAGCTTTACTGCCTACTTGTTGTGTGTAGCTGTCAAGTTGATGGTCAGGATGACAAAAGCATTAGAACTTTGGAAAAAATGTATTATAATAAAATCATGGCATCTAACAAGCTAACTGACAAAACTATGAACAGATCAGGGGTTATTTCTTCTATCCTGCTTATGTGGAAATTAGGGGGTATATTATTAAATATAAAAGGAAAGGTAAACTGGAGACTCCCATTCTAGCTGCTAAGGATGTTGGAGGTAACAAGGTTGGCTGAGACCATATCCTCTTATTTGCTATTACAAAACTAATGACATATCTAATAAAACATGATGGACTAGAGCTTCAGGGACTCTAAATTCTGGCAGTTGCATTACCCTAGTAAAAACCCAATACATTTAATTAGAAAAATATCCTCTCTCTGAAGGTTGTTTACATTCATATGGAGAAAAGGTGATGCCTGACCATGCAGGTGAAGATACAAACCTGGTGGCTGTGGTGTCCAGTCTTACTCATGATGAGATCATAGGGATGAGAGAGAAAGTGCTACTTGGGAACACAGGTAGAGATACAAATCCAGTAGTTTTGGTGTCATGTCTTACATGTAATGTGATCATAGGAAAAGACATTTCCTTCTTTAAGGAGCTGTACATTTATTTCCGAGAGGGACAGATGCATTTATGCAGTTGTTTACATGTGCATAGAATTTGGCAGTAAAGAATTCTACAAATAGGGACATCAAGATGGAAGAGATTTTGAATTTAGCCAGATCATCACTCAATTTTAGTAAATTGGCCTTCAAATCAAGTCTGAATACCATGGTACTGGAAGATGCTTCAAGCTTCAGTCATATGATGAATGTAACCAATTGATGGTCTGATTTGAACAAGGAAGAAGTTACAGTTGGTGGGAAACAAAGTTGCCCCAAGTTATTAAGGACCAAATCCAGGATTTTGTTGCCCTTGGTTGGGATTTGAAGTGGCCCAAAGAATTTGGAGTGATGAAGTCCAGAGATTTCTGGACATACATATTTAAAGATGTGAAAGTCTCTCAGTTTATGGAGGGGTAGTTGAAGTCTCCTAGGAGAATGGTGTTTGGCTTAAAATATAGGGACCCCATCCTAGTTATGTAGGAGTTGTGGGCTGAGGGATACACAGAGAGGTCCAACAGTTAGTTATGATCTGATAATGGGTTTTGTTAATTTTAAGCTGGGCGTGGAAGAGGTCCAGGTCGATATCTTGTCTAATGAGCCTGAAAGTGATTTTTTAAGAATATAGAGACATTACCACCATTAGTGCTTTCATTACTTATGGTGGGTCTGAACTTGTGATAAAACCTGCATTCACTGGTCTTGAGCCAGGTCTCTGTGATGATGTGTACATCAAGGTTTTCTGGTGTAAGGACTGCTTGTAGTAAGGAAGCATTTTGTTAAGACTCCTGTTATTGAGCAGCAATATATTAATGTTATCCAGATTCTGTTTTGTTATGTTGGAAGATTTAGAACGCTAACATTGCCTTAAAAAGACACTATGGGAGTGGTAAAGGATTTAGCCAATGTATAAAAGTTTTGGGGGAAGTGCAGACAATCCCTGATAAAGCATTTGGAACTGTCAACCATCCCATCCCAAGCTTGTGTGTATTGTACCACCTTTGAGTGACACCGAAAGCTAAGCCAGTTGTTGAAAAAAATGTTTTTTTTTTGGTGACATCATTCTTCATGACTGTAGAATGTTGCTCAAGGCTTGGTTCAAACCAGCCTGAGATGCACATTCTGAAAGCTCCATCATGTACCCACATGTGCTATGAAAGTGGTATAGGAGTACTTGTGGTTCAGCAACTTGAGTGCTTGTGTAATGTGGTAAATCCTGGTGACTGATAAGCAACTGATCTTGACCCACTCCTTACACAGTCTGGTGGGGGGTGCATCAGTGAATCTCACTATGGAATTACCCGTGAGTAGGATACTGGATTGTGTAGAGCTTTGCCTTATGGACTTTTGAAATAAGTGAGTATGATTCAGTTTCATTGTGAAGTTACTGAGGTATTTGTATTAGTGGTGTAGCTAGAGTTAGTGCTGCCTGGAGCAGTCTGAGTTTGTCGCCCCTCCCCCCTTATAAAAACATGGCCAAATCAGACCCCCCCCCATACACAGCCCCCCCCCCCCCCCCCGCAGCCATTTCAGTGTCCCATTATTTGGGCTATTTCTCCCCATTTACCATAAACACTGTAAGGTCTCCTTTATGCTTTACTTCTACAATGATTATATTTGGATTTCATTTAAAAATTTTATTTTAAAACTTATAGGTTCATACGTTCATACTAGGCTATCTGCCCTAGGGCATTTATAAGCCTAGCCAGAGTGTGTTTGGCTTTCGCCACCCATTTTAAATTAATTTTGCTATGCCCTTTTTCGAGGTTAGTATACTGTGCCTCTGTCTAACAGTGACACAGAAGTGATACCCGGGGTAAACCTACGATCTCCCATCCACTCATCAAGATTCCTCTTGAAGAGAGTCAATGAGGGACTCTGCCTAACCTGGACTGGGATTTTATTCCAGAGTGAAGGGATCCTCTGGGTTATGAATCTGTCCCTCCAGCATGTCCTATTTATTTCAGTGCTGAGGTTCAAGTCTCTCAAGCGCGTAGCTCGATGGGATTTGGATTTTCTGAGGTGCAGCATGTCCATTAATTCCGGGTTGGACATGGCTTTATATGTCAGGCACAGATCGCCTCTGAGCAGGCGGTATGCCACTGAATAGAGTTGGAGTTTCTTTAACTGGGCAGCATATGGCATCTGTTTGAGCCCTTTGATCCTCTTGGTGAGGTACTTTTGGGGTCTTTCCAGTTGCTGCAGGTGTCTGGTAAGGTACATCCCAAAAGGGGCATTGTACTCAATTATGGGCCTGATGAGGGATGAGTAAAGAGACACGATGACCTCCCCTGATCTACATGTGAATCCCTTCATGATTAGGTGGGCTATATAAAATGTTCTTCTAACCACTTTGGCCACGTGGTTGTCAAATGAGAGATTGCTATCAACTTGGGTCCCCAGGTCCCTAATTACTACTTCTGTACTTAATGGATTACCACCTATGTGGTAATTTGTGGGTACTTTGTTTTTGCCAAAGGGGATGACTATACACTTTTTGGCGTTTAGCTTGAGGCCATGGCTCTGGCATCAGTTGTCTGTTTCTATGAGGCCCTTTTGGAGGATGCTTGTGTCGGCTGGAGAGTCGATTATGGCGCCCAGTTTGCAGTCATCTGCGAACTTGGTCAGCCACAGTCCTTTCGTGTTGGCCTGTACCTCCGAGAAATATATACCGAACAAGAGAGGTTCCAGGACTGAGCCTTGTGGGATGCCACTTGTAACTGGTTTGGAGTCTGACATGGTTCCAGCAATTCTAACCATGTGGATTCTGTCCTTGAGCCAGTTTGCAACACATCTAGTGACATAGGGGTTTATATTTAAGCTGGTGAGCTTATCTATAATGCCCAAGTGGGGTATTGTATCGAAGGCTTTTGCGATGTCCAGGTAGGCTGTGTGGACCACCTTCCCCTCGTCAATGGCCTTGGTGACTGTTTCAAAGAAATTGACCAGGTTTAAGAGACAGGATCTGCCCTTAACAAAGCCGAACTGGGTAAGATCCAGTGTCTGTAGGCCCCCAATATCTTTATTTATGAGGTCCATGGTGATCCTTTCCATAGCTTTGCAGACCAAGCTAGTCAGGCTTATGGGGCGATAGTTTCCAGGATCCGTTGAGGCACCACCTTTGTGGAGAGGGACCACTGCTGCTGTACACCACTCTTTGGGTACATATCCTGTAGTAAGTCTGAGATTGAACAGTAGTTTTATGTTTGAGTTTAGCTCTTCTTGGAGTTCATGTAAGACGTAGCCCGGGACACCGTCTGGTCCCATTGATGCTGTGTTTTTTGCTTTGGAGAGGGCGGCTCTTACCTGAGCATCTGAGATGTCAGGGGGGCAGTTCTCTGCTGGGATAGATATTTGCCCTTTTGGTGGGGAAGGGGGGGTGAAGTTTGCGCTGAACCTGTCAGCTAGGATGTTGGCAATGTCTGTGGGTTTGGTGTATTTTTTGTCATTTTGGACTCATTCTGAGCATATCTGGGAATTCCCACCCAGGTTCCTAACATAACTAAAGAAAGCCTTGTGATTATCCTTAATGTCCTGTGCAATTTTTCTCTCAAAGCTGGCCTTAGACGATTTTATGAGTGCCCGTAGTTTTTTGCTAATACTGATCAGAGATGCCTTCCCTTTTTGGGATGTTGCTCTATCATGTAGTAGCTTCCTTCTTCTATTGTATAGTTTGTTTATGGCTGGGGTTCACCAGACAGGATGTCTGCCTTTGGAGGATTGGGTCTTGGTTTTATTTGGGATTGCAAGATTCATGCATTCCTGAAGGTGTTCATAGAATGCGTTTATAAAGGATTCTGCAGTCTGGGCCATATTTTCCACAGGCCCGGGGGGCTTTGAAGGATTCCACCTCTGTTTTGAAGAGTGTGAAATTTGCTTTAGAGAAGTTTTTTACTGTGGTTTTCTGGGCAGGGGGTGGGGTCGGAATGTGAATATCCAGTGAGATTAGTTTATGGTCTGATATTACCAGTGAGGGATACACTTCTGGTCTGAAGCATAGAGTCCCCATGTTGGTGATGATCAGGTCCAGTATGTTTTCCCCTCTTGTGGGAGTGGTAACAAGTTGTTCCATAGCATTTGAGTTTATAAATTCTAGGAACCTTTGGGCTAGGGTGTTGGAGCTAGAGTAATGCTCCCAGGCTATGTTTGGGTAGTTGAAGTCGCCCAATATAATGGTGTTTGGAGAGACCTTCATATTTTCCAGTGTTCTCAGGAAGGCCGAGTGGGATTCCTGGGTTTGGGAGGGTGGTCTGTAGCAGGCTATAAACTGGAAGGCAGTTTTACCCACTGTTAGTTGCACATGGATAGTCTCTGATGCTTCGTGCTGTGCCACCAACCTGGAGGTGTGGGTATCTTTGATGAATATTGATACTCCCCCTCCTTTTGTGGTTCGGTCCAAGATTTGGGGCCGAAAAGCATGGTATGAGGTATAACCTGGTAGAGCTGGGGTGCTCTCGGGAGCCTTGAACCAGGTTTCTGTTACTGCACAGATATCAATGTTCTCCATGTTAAGGAGAGTTTCGAGTGATTGCATCTTGAGGTTTAGACTTCTGGACTTGAGTAGCATTACTCTTAGTTTCTTATCCCTTGTGATACCTATGGAGGTGGGTTTGTCTTTTGAGCCTTGCCTAAAAAAGGCACTATGGGGGTAGCAAGAGCCTTTGCCAATAACCGAAAGCCCAGGGGTGACAGGTGCAAGCCGTCCCTAGCAAAGCATCATGGCTTGTCGAGCATGTCATCCCAGGCTGACAGGCATTGGATCCCCTTTGAATGGCACCAATACTTAAGCCAATTGTTGAAATTGATCATCTTGTCTTCATATTGTGGCATCATTCTTTATGAGGGTACGATGCTACTCAAGGTCAGGGTCATACCGGCCTGAGCTACATGCTCAGAGAGCTCCTCTATGTCTCTTTTCATGTAGTCCAGGGAGGTACGTCTCAGGTCATTCACACCAGCATGGATAATGACTGAGTCATATTTGTACTTGCCTTGGAGTGACCTGAGTGCTTGTGTTATGTGGTGGATCCTAGCGCCCGACACGCAGCTCACCATGACCTTCTTGTTCAGCCTGGTGAGCAGGATGTCAGTGTGCCTGACGATAGAGTCATCTTTTACAAGTGTATCAGGTGTGTTGTTTAGCCTTAAGGGCTATGACTGTTCGGCACACTGGCTTTGTGAGCTATGTGTTGCACGTGTTTTTTTTGGGGTAGCGGTTGCTTGGGTGTCTGCTTTGGAGGTCTCTGCTGCTTAGGCAGATTTTTATTTAGAGCCTCCGAGTACGTTTTTGTGTGTTTATGTGTTTGGTTTGCTGTCGTGGTAGGTCTATGTGAGACTGGAATTGTAGTGAGTGTGGTTTCCTTCTCCTCTTGACTGGTTACACCAGTACTGAGTTGAGAGAGCTTAGCCTCCAGTTTGGCTATATGGTTGCATCTCTCACATGTGTTGGAATTTGTTGGGAGGAGGAGAAGGTTGTCTGTGTACATGAGGCAGTTGTAACATTGCCTCAAGATTCCCAGATTCACCAGCTGGACCGGAGAGGAGATTGACAACTGACCTTTGGACATGCTAGAATAGTATTTGGAATTCCTTTATAATTGAAAAAAAGGATCAATGGGGAACAAGGTACTCATAGGTACCTTATAGCACAAACATACCTTATAGTACTTATAGCACAAACACTGGTAGACATCTGCTAAACAAAGCAATACAGTTTCACAATGAAAACAGACTTAACCTTAAAACTTCTCTGGCCTTGAAAGTCACATTCATTGAAACAGCATTGAGACCCACATTCAAAGAAAATTCATTTGGCCAGTGGCAAATAAAGTTTGCCATTGGACTGTTTTCAAATCAAAGGCCCCTTGCACACACATTTAGGATCATGCAAACATGTGTTCTTTGATGCACCTTCCTGGTTGCATTAAATTCTATTCCTTGCATAATACAGCACACTTGTTGGGGCATGTTTTTAATTTATTGTTTTTAACATTTTTCCAGTAAGCAATGAAATAAAATGTATGAACCAATAAGGACAAATCTACCCAATTCAGAACATTTCCATCATAAAAGTCTACTTAAACTTCTTTCATTACAATCCACCAATATCAATAAATATGCACAATCTCTGCTGAAGTAAAAGTCATCTAAATAATTCCACATTAAATAGCTCTGTAACTAATGAAGAGGTTGCTGCTAGCAAACAACTTTATATTTCATTGTTTCATCTACAAATCAAGTGCCTGTTGCCCTTGAAGAATAATTTGCCTATGTTACATTAAAAATGATAAGCTAGTAATATTACAATAAAGAATGGGGGTAAACTGATGAAATGTTCATAGTTACTAGGTATCTCCTCCAAAGGACTGCAGCATCCACCCCCCCCCCCCTTTAAAGTACAAAGCACTACAGTATCAGTAATCCATCTACATTCTGTGGGAGTAGAACCCACAGCCTTCTGCATCAATAGCAAGTATCTGTTGTGCTACTAACAATGCACACAGAGTTGCCATAAGCAACACTAAACGTTTCTTCCCCTGAAGCTCTCGGCTCCTTGTAAAATCCACTTGATACTCAACTATTTCTCTCAACTATGCAGCACAAGAAATCAGAAAAAAGCCAAAATTTATTTGGGGGGGGGGGGGTAAAGGGCCCAAAACCAGGGACGATTTTTAAACATTGCTTGTATAATCTTAGAAAATTGCTAAAATAAAATGTTTGTGTTACCATGCATTTCTTGAAAGAAAGGAAGACAAACTTAAATAGCTATCATTGTTTAGTGAATTCAATTCTCACTGATTTGCCAGAAAACCACAAATTTAAGAGGAACAGACCAAAAGTATGAGCCAAACATTGCAGATATTCTGTGAAAATCTGTACAGTTGAGAGCTATGGACTCAGCTGCTTGAATCATAAGTGGTGGTATGGGAGGCTGCTGTTTCTTGTACCTAAGGTACTGGGTTTGAGCCTGAGTAACACTAACTACCAGGTATACCTAGCTGGGGCATTTTACATATATACAGACACACAGACAGGAAAATTACACACGCACAAGGACAGCAAAATCACACAAGCATAACAATTTATACACACACACACACACACACACACACACACACACACACATACATAGGCACAGCAAAATTCTGTGAACTGAAATTCCCTTACTTGGAACAGCAACATTAATAAGAAGCAGCAAAACACTCACCCGGGGGAAATGAAATTCCCTTACTTGAAGCAGAATCAGCAAAACAAAGCACAAGCACAGCAAGAAGCAGCAAATCAAAACACAGCAAAATTCCATCAATTACCCTTAGTTGGTACACACACACAAATTCTGTCAATTGAAATTCCCGTACTTGCAACAACAATAAGAAGCACAGCAAAATTACATGAACTGAAATTCCTTTACTTGAAGCAGTTAAACAAAGATTAGCAAAATTCTGTCAGTTCCACTTGGTCAGTGAAGAAGCTGTATTTAAAATAGTGCAGGAGGACAGTAAGAACGGGACATCTGTGCAGCAGTGCATGCACAGACATGATGTGACTTGTCCAGCTACAGGACCATTCTTAGAGAAGAACACCCTTAAATTTTTTTTTTTAAATTATACTATTAAAGTAAAATGCCCCCCCCCCCCAAAGCTACACCACTGAGTTGTATCTTTGCTTACTTTTAGGAGGCCTTTGTGTTTAGGTAAATTACTTTTAAGAGCTTCAGCATATGAAGGTCTGTGTGTTTGGTCTGAACTGTGTGTGCTTTATTCTAGTTTGGTGTTGTGTGGTACTCCCAATATGCTTGTTATATGTCATGGCTTTGTGTGGGATATATGCTTCCAAAAACGTTCTATAACTACAATTATACAGTGACTTCTCATTAGTATTCAAAAATGGCCATCGTAATCAGACAGCCCCATCAGCCTACCTGTTGCAAATTGAGCATACACCAAAAGGAAAAAAATCCGGCCACTGAAGTACCAATGAGTGACCAGAATTTTCTACTGGTATATGGTATGGAGGACAGAGCAAAATACAAGAAAAATCAGGTACATTCTGTAAAACTAAAGAAACAGAAACATACTTGAATTTCCTTGTATTGCTGCACTATCCCTCCTAAAATCTCACCAGACTGTTGTGCCTCTGAACTATCCTGCAGAATGTCCACATTTTTCCCTCATAATTTTGGTCTTTTCCTCAAAAAAATTTATTTCTCTGGCAAGTCACTGGGGATTTAAGTAATTAAATAATGACAGACATCTGAGGTTTAGTCTTCATAGCCTTCAGAAAATGCATGCTAACAAAACCTCTCCTTCAAGCAACGTTCTAAGTTTAAGAAAGCAATAAAATCTGTTACAATTTTTGTACCTTTGTCCCCCCCAATTACATTAAGCTTTGCCCAGGTTTCTTGCATTACCACTGGCAAGAAAAAAAAAAAACAGCAGCAGAGATTCTCTTTACTCCATTGCTTCTCTTGAACAGCACTGATATATTGTGCAAACGTAAATCCCAAATGTGTGCGCAGTACATCAGCGAATGTGGAAAAATGCAGTGGAACAGCACAGTGCCTTTATCCAAAGACATTATTTAAGAAAGGTAAGCAACTGTATAATCGCCTTCTTGATTAAATCATGCCAGCCGTGGGTTAATCCTGTGATACCCACACCCAGTCATAGGTTACTGCTAAAATCTCTCAAGACACTTTGTCTGCTAGTTTAAGTAGTAGGTGGCTGGCAGTAAATAATAGATAATTGCTATATTGTCTCAAGATGCTCATTTCAACCAGACTGGTTACAGAGAAGGTTGGAAAGTGCAAATCCATAGTCCCAGGTACTTACTACTCTGGACTGCAGGAAGAGCTGCGCATATTAGGTTTGGAGTTGATTACAGGAGGTGTTACCTGTTTAAAATAAAGTCTACACATGAAAACCAACCTATGTCTGCACATAAAGAGCCACCTAATGAAATGCAGAGCCTCTTTGTACAACTACTTACTATTTAAAATACAACAGGAATTAGGGGAGTAGGTTGTATAGCGAAAGTTAAGGGTCTAAATGCTGAATCTATAAAGAGCAGTGAGCTGTGCCCCTGCATGATGGGTAGCATAATGCCAAATGGCTTTATTTACAACACAGAAAATAAGCAACAGAAAGCTCAGTACAGCCCACCAATCAATAGCAAGACACTTGAATTTAACCTCAGTAGAAAATAATGCCCACAATTAGCCTGAGAACCTTCTTCTGCCACTGTAAGGAACCAGTAAACTAATTTCAGCAAAAATTCACTAATTTGGCCACTAACTAGGTTATAAAACAATGATGAATAGTGATGATTCCCCTACCTAATACTTCTGCTAGTCACACAGCTGCTACACCTAGCTTGGAATTGGTGCCAGTCCATATTCCTTCTAATGAAAATTACAAAACTAAAGCATTTGTAGAAAGAGAGCAATATACAATTTTATTTATAAATAAAACTAAAATCTGTGTACAGTAGAGAGTCGATTATCTGAATGTCAATAATTTGAAACGTCAATTATCCAAACTCACCCTTCCAAAGTTTGCAGGTAGGAAAAATCATGAAGTCTGAATATGTAAATGTGACACATATTCGCTTGTAGCCTGTTTGTGTGTGAAAAATATTCTTTACTGTCCACTGGAATCACTAAATGGTTGAATAGTGTATTCCCTGTGTGCAGAAAAAACAAGATTTTAGAAGTTTTTTTTATCTCGTTCAATTATATGTTTGATTATTTGAACTACCCTAGGTCCCAATTAGTTCAGATAATTGACTCTCTACTGCACAAATAAAACGCAATACATTTTTTAAGTCACTGAATGTTAAATATGTTTTACACTTATAATGCATTATGGTTTTTATTTAGGAGTTATCCACAAAGGTAAGATAATTTTTTTTTACATTTTTGTCCTTTTACAAAATAGGAATTTGTGTATCAAGCACTTCTTATTTTGTAGCTGAATATTTATATTCAGTCACCTGCTACCCTTTATGTTTTTAAGTTATTCATATTTGTTTGTCAATAAATGATGATCTGTCTTTCAAGTAGGCAAAAGAGGTAGCAAAGGAGAAGGAAAAAAAACACAAAATTCCCACTAAAATACTAACGATGTTCAATATATCTTCCAGAGGACAGTTTGTGTAGTTATAGTATCAGGTTATCTAATTCACTTTTATTTGTTTGTTTAAAAGCATTGAAAATAACTTTAATTCTTTATTTCCCATTTTACCACCAAAATGGCATGTGACACTCGGGTATCACGGAGCTTGAAGATATTTTGGGCTGAACAACATTATGGGGTTATGATAGCACTGTATTTTTTATATATCATACTGAATTTGAACACAATCTTATATACTGTAGTTTTCCTCGAGTTGCCCTTATAAGTTCAAGAATGGGAAGTGTGACAAACTTTAAATGCAGTTTTGGAAAAATGCATACTAATTGTGAAACTGTTGTAACTTGGACAATTACCTTTTCTTGACATCTTGGAGTTATTATATACATACATACACATATATCTATTCATATATGTATAGGTGTGTGTGTGTGTGTATATGTATAAATATATTTATTTTACATTTGTTGACTGGGATAGTCCGACTGGATACATGTCCATTTTCAGAGGAGGCCCAGAGAGAAAATCTCCAAGATAATAATACACATTGAACATTTAGTAAATGCTAGTTTCAAACAGATTACAGTCATAAGCAGTACTAGCATTTAGCACATATAGTACTAACTTCTTATAAAACACTTTACAAAACATAACATTATTTTCAACGTTATATATACATAACATTACATTCAGGTTTAAGACACAATGAGCAGCAGTTATACAATTGACACTTCCTGAAATGGTGTGCTAGAAAATAGTTAGAAGTAGTTGAAGGTAAGGCACCTAACTAATAGAGAAGTCACTAGTCAGGGTTGGTCCAAGTTCATAACCAATGAGTTTTGAAGTATTTCTTGAGTCTGTTTTTGAATCGAGTTAGTGAGGGTTCTAGGGTCACACTCCTCAAAACCGAGGTGGAATCCTTCAAAGCCCCCGGGCCTGTGGAAAATACGGCCCAGACCGCAGAATCCTTTGTAAACACATTCTATGAACACCTTCAGGAATGCATGGATCATGCAATCCCAAATAAAACCAAGACCCAATCCTCCAAAGGTAGACGTCCTGTCTGGTGGACCCCAGCCATAAACAAACTATACAATAGAAGGAGGAAGCTACTACATGATAGAGCAAAATCCCAAAAAGGGAAGGCATCTCTGATCAGTATTAGCAAAAAACTACGGGCACTCATAAAATCATCTAAGGCCAGCTTCCAGAGAAAAATTGCACAGGACATTAAGGATAATCACAAGGCTTTCTTTAGTTATGTTAGGAACCTGGGTGGGAATTCCCAGATATGCTCAGAATTAGTCCAAAATGGCAAAAAATACACCGAACCCACAGACACTGCCAACATCCTAGCTGACAGGTTCAGCGCAAACCCCCCCCTCCCCAACAAAAGGGCAAATATCTATCCCAGCAGAGTGCTGCCCCCCCTGACATCTCAGATGCTCAGGTAAGAGCCACCCTCTCCAAAGCAAAAAACACAGCATCAATGGGACCAGATGGTGTCCTGGGCTGCGTCCTACATGAACTCCAAGAAGAGCTAAACCCAAACATAAAACTACTGTTCAATCTCAGCCTTACTACAGGATATGTACTCAAAGAGTGGCGTACAGCAACGGTGGTCCCTCTCCACAAAGATGGTGCCTCAACGGATCCTGGTAACTATCGCCCCATAAGCCTGACTAGCTTGGTCTGCAAAGCTATGGAAAGGATCATCATGGACCTTATAAATAAAGATATCAGGGACCTACAGACACTGGATCCTACCCAGTTCGGCTTTGTTAAGGGCAGATCCTGCCTCTTAAACCTGGTTGATTTCTTTGAAACAGTCACCAAGGCCATTGACGAGGGGAAGGTGGTCCACACAGCCTACCTGGACCTCGCAAAAGCCTTCGATACAATACCCCACTCGGGTATTATAGATAAGCTCACCAGCTTAAATATAAACCCCTATGTCACTAGATGGGTTGCAAACTGGCTCAAGGACAGAACCCACATGGTTAGAATTGCTGGAGCCATGTCAGACTCCAAACCAGTTACAAGTGGCGTCCCACAAGGCTCAGTCCTGGGACCTCTCTTGTTCAGTATATATTTCTCAGAGGTACAGGCCAACACGGAAGGACTGTGGCTGACCAAGTTTGCAGATGACTGCAAACTGGGTGCCATAATCGACTCTCCAGCCAACACAAGCATCCTCCAAAAGGGCCTCATAGAAACAGACAACTGGTGCCAGAGCCATGGCCTCAAGCTAAACACCAAAAAGTGTATAGTCATCCCCTTTGGCAAAAATAAAGTGCCCACAAATTACCACATAAGTGGTAATCCATTAAGTACGGAAGAAGTTATTAGGGACCTGGGGACCCAAGTTGATAGCAATCTCTCATTTGACAACCATGTGGCCAAAGTGGTTAGAAAAACATTTTATATAGCCCACCTAATCATGAAGGGATTCACATCTAGATCAGGGGAGGTCATCGTGCCTCTTTACTCATCCCTCATCAGGCCCATAATTGAGTACAATGCCCTTTTTGGGATGTACCTTACCAGACACTTGCAGCAACTGGAAAGACCCCAAAAGTACCTCACCAAGAGGATCAAAGGGCTCAAACAGATGCCATATGCTGCCCTGTTAAAGAAACTCCAGCTCTACTCAGTGGCATACCGCATGCTCAGAGGCGATCTGTGCCGTATAAAGCCATGTCCAACCCAGAATTAATGGACATGCTGCACCTCAGAAAATCCAAATCCCATCGAGCTACGCCCTCGAGAGACTTGAACCTCAGCACTGAAATAAATAGGACATGCTGGAGGGACAGATTCATAACTCAGAGGCTCCCTTCATTCTGGAATAAAATCCCAGTCCAGGTTAGGCAGAGTCCCTCATTGACTCTCTTTAAGAGGAATCTTGATGAGTGGATGGGGGATCATAGGTTTACCCCGGGTATCACTTCTGTCTCACTGTTAGACAGAGGCACAGTATACTAACCTTAAAAAAGGTAATAGCAAAATTAATTTAAAATGGGTGGCGAAAGCCAAACACACTCTGGCTAGGTTTATAAATGCCCTAGGGCAGATAGCCTAGTATGAACCTATGAACCTATAAGTCAGCTGGGAGTCTGTTCCATGTTTTCCCAGCAAAGTTGGCAAACAGAATCCCCAGCTGAGTAGTTGGATTTGTATGTTTGAACTAGGAGTCTAGTGGATGATCGCAGTGGCCGGGTGCTGGTGTACGGGCTAATAATATTTTTTAGTGCAGGTGTATTTTCTGGTTGGTAAAGGACTTTGTGTGCCACTATTAGCTGGTTGAACTGCAGTAAGCTAGGCAGTTCAAGTCATCCTATGCAATTTAGGTTGTGATAGTGCTGTGTCCGGTAGGCTGTGCCAGTAGCTAATCTGGTAATGTGGTTATAGCAGGATGATAGTTTATTAAGATCTGTTTTGTTTAAGTTGGAGGTGAGGCATAGAGAAGAGTTGATAGTAGATGGGAATGGGCAATTGCAGTTCTAGCAAGTGGGGTAAGGAAAGGTTTGATTCTGTAAATGAGCCAAGTTTTTTTATTAATGGTTTTGATAGTTTGATTGATATGCGCATCAAACTTCATGTTGTTATCAACTATGACATCCGGTAGTTTAGTTTGGGCTTCTGAGGAGATGATAGTGCCATTGTTAGCAGTTATGTTGAAGGATAGCAGTGGGGTCCTGCGTGTGGGGGAAAAGAGCAGCTTAGTGTTGTTGGGGTTTAGGATTAGATGTTGATTGGTTGATTGGAGAGCCATTTTACTGACAGACACACACAGATAAATAGATAGATGTGTCTATATATGTATATATATATATATATATATATATATATTAATATGTGTGTGTGTGTGTGTGTGTGTGTGTATATATATATATATATATATATATATATATGTTTATATATATATATATATATATATATGTGTATGTTTATATATATATATATATATATATATATATATATATATATATATATATATATACACACACACACAGAGAGAGAGAGAGAGAGAGAGAGATTTGGATCTCTATCAGTTCATCAAGTTTTCAGAAACTTGAAATTAAAATTGATGAGATAACATGGACGAATTTCTGAAAACTCAAACCTTTTGAATGGAGATTGAGGTACTGTGAAGATCAGGAAATTTACCATTTTCCTCATTGTAGTGTGATCTTAAAGTTGGTATATTTAATTTTCAGGAGGTGTGGGGGTGCAGGGGGATTGCCCCCCTAAAAAAAACACAAAAAGATCGATTTTTGTGTTTTTGTTTTAATGTTTGTATTTTCAGAAATTTGATCATATCATTTTGCTGATATGAATTTCAAGTTTCTGAAAACTCTATCTAGTGACATAGATCCATATGTATACATATGTTGCAAGGAGGCTCTCCACTTGCAAACAAAAAGTGGATTTTACAGTGCTATTGCTTCCTGTAAATGCACTTAAGTTTCTAAATTTGGAGTCTCTCAGAAATGAGTCTAGAACTTTAGAGTGCGGCATCACTTTGTGTCTGTCAGAAAGCTAACATGTTTCCCCGTAATTTGCTAAGAATGAAATACAGCTTCCTGGCATGTTTACAACAGTCAGGGATGAGGCAGTAGTAATTTCTGAGTGTCTACTGGTAAGACAATGTTTGCAGAAAAGCTATGGTGTGGGGGTACAGGGGGATTGCTCATTGTTAAGCAGTTGCCTGGCTGCCTTTCAGACAATTGCAACAAAATATGTGAAATGCTTTCACTTGTGTAAGTAACTGCAGTACTTTCACCTTAGGGTGAAATCGCCTTAAAATACCTAAAATGTTTTAAATAATTTGTACATTCTATTTCTATGTATATATCCAGACATCTATTCTTGTGTCTCTCTCTACAGATATCTTGTATAGCTGTACCTCTATTTTGTATTTGTCAGTACAATGCCCTTGGATTAAATACAGAACGTGTTAATTTTCTTTTCAAATGCAGGCTGTTTTCTAGTTTCTTCTACTTGTTTTTGTTGCTTCATCCCCTAATGACACTATCTGCCTAATTCCAGTGTCTCCCCTCGGTTTCCACAGTAAGCTGGAGTGGAATCAGAGGTTTTCTGATATGGTGTTATCTTGAAAGAAGATTATCTTCCTCTAGCCTTCTTCCACTATCCACTCACGCTGTGCATGGATACTAATAAAGTTCATGTAATTGGGCCATCAGGAGTGCACCCCCCCAGCTGCTAGTAGTGCACCTGTGCTTTCCTAATGTTTTCCCATTACAGCTAGAGCCCTCAAACTACAAGTGCCAGTCAGGCATCCCTCAAAAAAGAACAGCCAGCAAGTACCACTTATTCATCAATTCCCATTCATCATGTGACTCACATCACACTGCTCGAACATGAGTCATCAGTACTGTGGACAGGAACTCTCCTCAAGTGCCAGAGAGCCAGCAAATAGCCCATCATTTTGTTACTGTGAAATTGCCTTGCATATTCACTTAGAAAAACGTCACTGCCAAGAAGTTGCTTGAAAGTGCTTTTGCTATTTCATAGAGGAACTGTTCGACAGGCTATTAAATTCTGCAACGAAATGCTGAGAAACTAAACAATTATAAGCATGGAAGCAATCTAACAAATGCAGCCTTTATGATGTCCAGTCATCAGTATTTATCCCCATGTAAAAATATAGTACAAAGGATGAGTCCAGATAAAATCACTTTAGCTAGCAGATGTAGGAGACTCTCTCTCTCTCTCTATACCCTCCCTGTTCTAATGTTTAGAACCAGAACACTTGACCATCTGCCTAGTTAACTGAATTAACTACTTGAAACTTCAATACAGTATCTTTATTCCTCCCACAAAGAGGGTATCAGAGAGAGAGAGAGAGAGAGAGAGAGAGAAATCTGCTAGCTAAAATGGTTTTATCTGGACATATTCTTTATACTGTTAGTCCTCTCACCCTCTGGGGTCACAGGTGGGAGACCAGGCTTCACTCGAGCCCTCTGGATTAGCTCCGTTTTCTATGTAAAAATATAATTTATTTCAGAGTAACTTATAAATCAGAGCGATTCCATTTGTGACATTCAACTGTCAGTGTATATGCACCTAAATGTATAAAATACAGTTTCTTTCAGAGAACCTTTTAGATCGCAATGCTTCAATTTTGTATCTCCTAACCAGAAGTACTTTGATTATAAGAAGAAATCTCACATCACCATTACTACATGATTTTGCTAACAACACATCTAGTAACTGTATAGGACTGACAAAAGTGTATTTTACATTTCCAGGTTTCACAATCATTTTCTTCATTTCACTGTTTATGGATGCTGTTATCCTTTTCCGCAACTAGCTTGCTGAAAAATAAATGCAGATTCATCGAATGCATGTGACCCTTACACTTAATTTTTATTTATTTTCTTAAAGAAAGTTGGGAAACAGCATAATGATTGCCCTGTTTTCTGGAGAATAAGCCAGATGTTCTAAAAGCAGGGTGGCAGCGATCATTGTGCCGATAAGATTTTATTTATTCAAAATCATTTACTGTATATTTGTCTAGTAAAATGCAAAATTGCTCTCTTTTTTGGGTCTGTGATATCTATTTTAATGCAGTTTAAAATAGTAACATATTTTTTTCTGTTGTTAAGGTTATTTCAAGGCCTACATCAGAGGACTCAGCTGTAGCTGGCTGCTAGCGGCTTATCACAGTTTCCCTTGTGACACAGATAATTAACATTAAATAGACACAGCTTCCTGGCCTTCAGATGAATGCTTGGTAGAAAACTGAAATAATAAAATTCGCTGCAGAGCAATTGTAAAAGAACTACACATGCATGATTTGTAATATAAACCAAGCTACCTGCATTAATGGGTGATGACTGGGTTTAAAAGAAGTTACTACTGCATTAGACTCTTACAAAATGTAGTCATAGATAAAAGTATGTATATATATTTGCATAATAAACAAACCTAAATGAATACAGTTCACACTTGTTCAAGCTTATAACTTAACATTTATCACACAAAATAACTCTGATGTAAATAGTGACAGGCAGAACTCAAGCTTTTGAGGGTAAAGGCATTGTGACTGACTAAACAACAAAATAAGGTATTGCTCAGTTAAAAAAGTGAAAAGTAGCAAGTTTGTTCCCTCTTTCTAGCATAATTGGCTATAGTACAGCCAACTAATAAACAATCACTTTCGTGGTGAGTTTCCACCACTACTCACAGTTCCATCACCAGCTTTAAGCAACAGTTTCTCTCTCTCTGGGCAGTTTGTTCTCTTTCTGTTTCTCTGCAGCAGTATAAATAGGTAACAGTTCCCAACAACACAAATATTTGCTCTCTTTCTGCTGCTAAGGGTCCAGAGCAGGATGCTTTCCCTTCTTCTGAGATTTAGACATGAGCAACAGCAGTTTAACAAACGGGCAAGAGTTCTGTCACATTTCATCAGCTTCTCCCCCTGACAAGTATTTAAAACCAAATGAAGACAAAAATAAAGCGGGAGCTTCTCTTACAAAAAGTTCCCATTGACAAACAGGATGCTCAGGGGAAAAGAAAATGTTTTACTTAACAAAACCTGTAATGTAACAGCAGTATTTAATTGTTCATTTACTTCATTTACAGTTACCCCAACATTCATACGAAATATAGTTTCCAGTCCTGCTATTACCTCTGGGTGCACCTCTCCTGAGAGCAGTGTACCCTTCTCTTCGTCTAGGTTCTTCAGTCTCCTCAAGAGTATACTCAGTGAGTCTCTTTGATGCTATACCTTCTGCCATATTTGTTTAGGCCATTAGTAATGTAAGTCACTGCATCTCCCCTATACGAATTACCTGCCTAACAGGTAAGTGTTTAAAAAGCCAGCTACTTAACCATAGCCCTTCCATATCCCAACACCTGTAAGAGTTCCAAAAGGCAATCCTACACTGTTTTCAGGATCTTCTTTGCTTAGCAGCCCTACTATCCCTCCTAGTGCTACAACCTGTTAAGCACCTCCTATTAATGCCATCATGCTATGTCACAACACATGCACACATGTATGTGTGTATATTTTATACAATATATTATATATGGACATTAATATACATGCAGATACAGATATAGACAGATATATATGTATATATCATGACATCATAACTGCTAAGGCGCAGAAAAACACTTTGGTCACTATGGTACAGATAGGGTTTTCCTCTAAATGGGAATATGTGGGAAGCCAAGAGAAGCTGTAAATTAATGGGATTCAGCTGCCTTTGGGACGGTATTGGGACTACTAGCCCAACGGAACTTCACAGCCATTCCAGACCCTAACTCTAACCCTAAAACTCCTACCCAGTCCCTAACCATAATCACATACTTCCCTCCCTCTCTCTAACCCTTAGGTCTGCAATTACTTCCTAAACCTAAAATTCCACTCCTCCTCCTCCCTAACCTTAAAGTCTATGATCACTCCTAATCCTAAAGTCTCTTTCCATTCCCTAAGCCTAATGTTCCCAATCACCCCCGAGCCCAAAAACTCTCCACCCCAACCCCAACTCCCACTTTTGATCTCTGCCCGAAACCCAATTTATAGTCCCAACCCCTGCCACTCCCTCCCTGCAGCTGCTGAATTTACCTCTCAGCTACTTTGTTCAGGTGACATTCAGCATCTCCACTCATTCTGCATGGCTGTCACACATCATCTGAATATATAGTCAAGAGCAAGTGGGGTGGTATTCAGTGGAAGTGAGACAGTGGACATTAAGAAGCCAGGTAGTTGGAACACTTTAATGACTGGAGGGGTTAATTTGCATACATCTCCTGTAAACTAAGCTTTGAGCATGTCTCGGTGGAGGCTTGGTTTTCCCAAGGGCTTTTATGCTACTTTTAACTATGTGGCTTTTTCGTGCAACCTTTTTACCTATCTTCAGTTTAGGATGCACCCCTCAACAGCTTGCATAGGAATCACATTTATCTTCCCACTTAGCACAGAAGAACTGCTGGCATCCTGTCACCCTTTGTAATAGTTCACTGAACTCTTAGAGGATTACAGGATGTCATTCTTAAATGTCTTAATCTGCAATATTTCTAGAGACAAGCCAGCAGGCATGACACAAAATAACCACCATTAAACGTTATAACCTCCTGTGAAAACCTCACTTCTAAGAAAATGCCTAACAAACTAGTAACCATTTTTTTTGTCTCTAATGAGACCAGAGCTACTGCAATAAGGTCCCTAGTTGCCTAGTCTATTACCACCAAAACAGAAATTTTACCAATAAATCTATCAGCATCTTAAATATTTTTTTTCAGAAAGTGATAATGGACGTCTTGGCCTTCTTCGTTGCCTTGACAAATTATTTGCTGATCCCTGCAGTATCTTAGCATATCTGCTCTTTGTCTGGCCAGCAAGTTGTGCATAAGCCAACACTTTATGAACTTTAAGTCTCCCTGACCAGAAAATGGAATAAAGTGCTAGCTAAAGCTCAAAGTGCATTTGTAATGGCATTGCATCAAATGTTGAACCATTTCTCCCATCAGCCCTTCCTTATAAGGTATTCCTGTGAGAAAAATCTCTTGTTCTTAAATTGCACATCTATCTACAGATATGTAGAAACCTTATTATAAACTCTCTCAAATCTTCTCACAAATGGCATGAAGCAGCACATTCTGCTGCGTGTAGCTGCGGTTTGGACTAATTGCTTCCCCACAGTTCTTCAGCTGAAGCTGCTTCATTTTAGCCTCCAATGATGTCTCAACAGTGGTTATATCAACTCTTGCACCACCACTCCCCCCAGCAACAAAGCATGGCTGCCTCCACACACTGCTGCATGTAATTCAACATGCATAGGATTCTATGTGGTGAAAGACATTTTCCAGTAACCTGTCTGAAAGGACACATTCTGTCACTACTGCAATTTTATTTCCTTAACCATCTTCCCAGTGAAGAATCTTAGCAAATGATGTATCCCCATGCTCCCCTAAATGTAATGCACTGCCATGGCAAAATATACTGTTGCTAAAAAACTGCAGGCGCCACTCACGATTTATCTTATGGGGTCTATATTACTTTGTTGAAAGCTAACTTCAGTGAATGGCCATTCATCGAACATTGACATCAATGAATGTGTCCCCCAGGGCAATGAGTTACTTGACCAACATATTGACCATCACACACACCGCAGTGTATCAAACCTACCAAAGGGGGGGCACACCCCTCACCCCCCACTTATATATACCAATGCTGAGTTCACACTACAGTAGGGGAAAAGGGCAAATTTCCTAATGCTGGCCAAGTAACTCACTGCCCTGGGAAAATCAGTGAATGTTAGATGAATGGCTACTCGCTGAAGTTAGTTTTCGATGAACTAGTATAGACCCATCTGATGTGATGCCCATCTTTAATGGTTTCATTGTTCTGATAGAGAACATGATGTACATAAGCTTGTGGAACTGATTTTGCTGCTACAGCTAAATGATCCACTATAGTAACAATCGATAATTAAATCCTGTTCAAGATTCAACAGGATGCTCCCAAAATTTCGTTGGTGACTCCATTTTGAACACAACAGCATTGGTTCCTTTTTCTTCTGCATTTAGCCAGGAGCAATCATCACAAGTTACCTCATAGGGTGGATCTACTTTCACAAGACAAGGGATCTCTCATCCATTCTCACATGTCCATACTTCAACTGACACTGTGGGTGATAGGATTTTGATTCCTCAAAGACACCTTTTTTCCTGAGGACATGCTGCAAGTCCTGCAGGAGGAAATAATAAGTTGTTCAAATGTACAGAATATGACATGAGATGAAGTAATGGCCAGAGAGATTGAGACAAAGTTAAGAAAAGCCTGTAACTGGAAAACCCCAGGCCCAGATGCAGTACCTTACTTCTGGTTAAAAGTATTAACATCTTTGCACGAAGATTTAGCCATGAGTAAGAAGTATTTACATATGCACCCTGAGCAGACACCAACCTGGTTAACAACAGGAAAAACAATGGTCTTATTTAACAGTGAACCTGCAAGCTACCCTAGAAACTATAGACCAATAACTTGTCTTCCGACAAAACTATAAACTATACACTGGAATTGATGCCAACAGAATCTATAATCATTTAGAAGAAATCTCAATTATGGCAACAGAAAGAACAAAGGGGTAATAAAAGAAAGTCATATAGGACAAAGGATCATTTGTTGCTAAATAAAGTTATAGTGGAGAATTGTAAAAAGGGAAAGACTCAAATCATGGCATGGATTGGTTGCAAAAAAACATTTGACAGTATCCCACATTCATAAGATACACACTACACTGATCAACTACATTGCAGTAACCATGAAACAGTGGCAGACCACTT
This sequence comes from Protopterus annectens, assembly GCF_019279795.1. Lineage (NCBI taxonomy): Eukaryota > Metazoa > Chordata > Ceratodontiformes > Protopteridae > Protopterus > Protopterus annectens. Next base: position 538,121,740 of record NC_056734.1, read on the forward strand.
TGCAATTAAGTCATGATAAAGGACAAATTATTATACCAGGGATAAAAATTCAAAGGGGGGATATTCCAGGGTGAATCCGTGTCACCGCTGCTATTCTGTCTTACACTTAACCCAGTAAACTGTCTACTTAACAGCTTAGGCCATGGCAATAATTTGGCTCCTAGAAAACAACAAAGTGTAAAGACTTATCTTCTTTTTCTCAATGATTTAAAACTGTATAGCTCATCAGATGAGGAACTGAAAGCACAACTGCAAGTTGTCAAAATTTTTTCAGGTGATAAGAATGCCATTTGGTCTTGACAAATGTGCAAAAGCAACCTTTAAAACAGGAAAACTGCAGCACCAAGAAAACATCAGTTTGGGACAAGAATGTGATATAAAAACTTGAGCAAGTGGGACTGTATAAATATTTGGAAATTGATGAAGGATCAACACTAAAACATGAACAGATGTGAGTAAAACTTAGTAAGGAATACTTTAGAAGACTTAAATTAATCCTGAAAACAGCATTGACATCTAGGAACAAAATTTAAGCTATAAACCAAATTGCTCTTCCTTTCCTAACTTACAGTTTTGGAGTGACTGACTGGCCCCAAAATGTGTTGGTAAGATTGGACAAGAAAACAAGAAGGATGCTTCATGCTCACCAAATGATTTATAAAAATCAGTGTATACCAAGATTATATATTCCCCGTTCTGAAGGAGGGATAGGCCTCTTGAAAATGATTACATGTATAGATCTGCAATCGTGGGACTGCACACATATCTGCTGACCTCACAGGACCCAAATGTAGTGAAAGTTTTGAAACATGAGGAGAATAAATCTGAGATGATTTCTCTGCTTAATCTAGCAGAAGCATATTGGCATCGAGCAGGAATGGAAATCAAACCAGAAGTAGACAGAAATCAGGCAGCAATTGAATGTGGGAAGAAACAAAATAATATAAGGTGAAGGACCAGACGTGAAGGCATGAAATGTGGAAGAAGCTCATGTTGATCAGGATCAAATGCAGGAATGGTTAAGGTGAGGTGAATTCAAACTAAGATATGAAAGGTTAATATTGGTGGCCCAAGACAATGGGCTACATACACGTTGATTTACAAAGTCCGATGAACATGTGGGAGAAACACAAATCTAGGTTTTGTAAAACAGAACTGGAAACAGTTGCGCACCTCATTGCTGGTTGTGACATACTAATGGCAGAAGAACTGTATACTGAAAGGCATAATAATGTGGCAAGATTGCTGCACTTGGGATTGTGCCAACATTATGGTAGTGAAGTGGCTGAAAAACACTGGAAACATGAGCCACAAAGCATCAAAGAAAACGATGAAGTCTACATTACATGGGATCACCCATTACCAACAGTTCAAAAGACAGATGCTAGAAAACTGGATATAGCGGTCCATGAAAAGAAGACAAAAGCAGCATTGATCATTCAAATCACCACATCCAGTGACTACAGTGCCTTGCGTACAGAGACGCACAAAGTCATAAAATATCAGGATTTGCCAACAGAAATGAGAGCAATGTGGAAGAAAGATACCCAGACAATTCCAATAATAGTAGAAGGAGCAATGGGTCTTATAAAAAAGAATCTACAATTGTATTTATATATATTACTAATACATGTAACCCAGTATGAATTGTAGGAGGAGTCATTACTGGGAACATTGCAAGTGCTGCAAAGTGTACTTCTGGCTGACAAATATTGAAACAATACTTGTACTTTACCAAAAAAAAGCACCAAACCAGGCATGTCCAAGGGTCAGCTTCCGGTGATTTCTCCTATCCACCTGTTGAATCTGGGCATACTGGGGCAATGCAGCAATTGCCTCATGTACACAGATAACCCTCTCCTCCTACCACCCAACACTACAACCTGCGAAACATGCACTTACATAGCCAAAGTGGAAGCAAAACTCTCTCCACCCAAGATTGTGCTAGACAGTCAAGAGGAGAAGGTTAACACCCGCACTACACCTCAAGCAACACAAAGCCCTTCTAAACCCACACCACCAACACCTACACATAGCAACACTAAACCCACATATGTGGAGGCCCTTAACAGTAACCTGCCCAAGCAAGAAGGACCTCCGAAGCTGAACCGTAAAAAAACACCAATCACAACCAAAGGTCACATAGCTCACAATACCAGTGTACCACCCAACAACAGCCCCTAAGGCAAGTCAACTTACCCAACACTTTAGTAATAGGTGACTCTATAGTCAGGCACACTGATGTCCCACTCACCAGGCTGAACAAGGAAAAAATTACAGTCAGCTGCCTGTCGGTTGCCAGGATCCGCCACATAACGCATGCAGTCAAGTCACTCCACAACAAGTACAAATATGACTCTGTCACTGTCCATGCTGGAGTGAATGACTTGAGAAGTACCTTCCTGGACTACATGAAAAGGGACATGGAAGAGCTCTTGGATCATGTGGCCCAGGCAGGTATGACCCTAGCCCTGAGTAGCATCCTGCCTTCACCCAGAATGATACCACAATATAAGGACAAAATGATTGACTTCAACAATTGGCTTACCTTCTGGTGTCATTCAAAGGGGATCCAGTATATGTCTGCCTGGGATGACATGATCGACAGACCATGATGCTTTGCGAGAGATGGTCTGCACCTGTCGCCCCTGGGATTCAGGTTACTGGCTAAGGCTATTGCCACCCCTATAGTGCCTTTTTTAGACAAAGTTCAAAGGACAAAACCACCACCGTAACGGGTACAAGCATGCAAAAATCTGAAGATAATGCTACTCAATGCTAGAAGTCTAAACCTTAAAATGCTCTCTCAAGGCACTCCTAAAAAAAGGAGAACATCAATATCTGTGCAGTAACTGAGACCTGGTTCAAGGCTCCAGAGAGCACCTCTGTAATACGAGGCTGCAACTCTTGCACACTTTTCGGCCACCAAACCAGGCCCGAAACACTAAAGGTGGAGGAGTGTCCATATTCACAACACTAGGCTAGTTGCCCAACACAATGCGTATGAAATTCTCCAGGTGCAACTAACATTAGGTAAGACTGCAATCCAAATTGTGGCTTGTAAAGATCCCCCACCATGTCCCAAGATTCTCACTACACCTTTCTAAACATAATGGAAAATATTAAGATACAATCAAACACCCTAATACTGGGTGATTTCAAGTACCCTGCCATTAACTGGGAAAACTACTCATGTACTAACACCTTTGCCCAATGGTTCTTGGAATACATAAATTCCAGTGCCCTAGATCAACTAATCCTTAGTCCCACCAGGGGCTCCAATATCCTAGACCTGGTCATTACCAACATGGGAAATCGATGCTTCGCACCTATGGTCACCCCCTCGTTGGTCAGGTTTGACCATAAGCTAATCACCCTTGACATCCACATCCCACCCCCATCCCCCAGTAAGGAAACCTCTGTAAAAAACTTCTCCAAAGCCAACTTCATGCTTCTCAAGTCAGAAGTGACAAACTTCATGACATCCATGCAGACGGGAACTGAAAGTTCAACTGCTGAATCCTACACTAAGGCACAGTACAAGCACATCCACTCGTGCATGAATCGTGCCATCTCCAACAGAACCAAGACACTCTCCCCTAAAAAAAGGAAGCCAATCTGGTAGCCCCTTGCCATAAACAAACTTTACAACAAAAGGAAGAAACTGTTGCAGAAAAGAAGAAAATCCCAGGATGCAAAAAACTCCCTTACCAGCCTCAGTAAGAAACTGAGATCCCTCATAAAATCCTCCAAAGCTAGTTATGAAAATAAAATTGCCAAAGATTCCAAAGGCAACTACAAGGCATTCTATAGCTATGTCAAGAATCTAAAATGCAATGCTTAGATCTGCTCTGAGCTACAACAGAATGGCATTAAATATACTAATCCCAAGGATATTGCCAATATCCTGGCAGATCGATTCAGTGCAAACTTCACCCCCTCTCTCACCCCCTAAAGGGCCCATCTCAATACCGAAAGATTGACAAATTCCGGCAATAACGGCCACACAGGTAAAAAATGCACCCTCCAAAGCTAAGAATACAGCATCCATAGGACCAGATGACATCCCAGGCTGTGTACTACATGAACTACAAAATGAACTGGCACCTCGCCTAAGTGTCATGTTTAATCATAGACTCACCTCAGGCTTCGTGCACAATGAATGGTGCACAGCTACAGTTATCCCACTCCACAAGTGGGGATCCACCTTGAATCTCAGGAACTACTGCCCCATCAGTCTGACGAGCCTGATCTGCAAGGTCATGGAACTTATAAACAAAGATATTGGCAACCTTCAAACACTGGACCCATGCAGTTTGGGTTTGTGAAGGGCCGATCTTGTCTCATGACCCTGAATGACTTCTTCATATCAGTCTCCAGAGCCATGGACAAGGGTAAGGTGGTCCACACAGCCTATCTGGACCTTGCCAAGGCCTTTGACACCACCCCCCACTCTGGAATCATAGATAAACTTACTAAGCTGGGCATTAATCCCTACATCGCTCGATGGGTTGCCAACTGGCTTACTGACAGAACCCACACTGTAAAAGCAGCCGACTCCAAATCCAGCTCCAGACAAGTGACAAGTGGAGTACCTCAGGGTTCAGTCCTGGGACTGCTCTTGTTTGGTTTCTACTTCTCTGAAGTACAGGCCAACACTAAGGGACTCTGGCTGACAAAGTTCACAGATGACTGCAAACTGGGAGTAATTATTGAATCCCCAAATGATGTGGATATTCTACAAAAGGGCCTTACAGAAACAGATGCTTGGTGCCAGAGCCATGGGCTCAAACTCAATGCCAAGAAATGTACAGTTATCCCCTTTGGGAAAAAACCTGCACCCATGAATTACCACATAGGTGGCAGTACACTAAACATCGAAAGTGTGATAAGAGACTTAGGGACACAGGTGGACAGTGGTCTCACCTTTGATAACCACATCACCACAACAGTCAGGAAATCCTTCTATGTGGCACACCTCATCACTAAGGGCTTTTCATCTAGAAAAAAGGAGGTCATAGTCCCACTGTATTCATCTCTCATTAGACCCATTATAGAATACAATGCCCCATTTGATATGTACCTCTCAAGACATCTGCAACAACTGGAAAGACCGCAGAAATGCCTCACTAAAAGAATCACAGGCCTAAAGCAGATGCCTTATGCTGACCACCTAAAAAACTCCACCTATACCATGTCGCATATCGCTTACTCAGAGGTGATCTCTGCTTAACATACAAGGCCATGTCAAACCCAGAGCTGTTGGACATGCTACACTTAAAGAAATCCCAATCCCTCAGAGTCACACGCTCCAGGGATCTACACCTCGTCATCACAATGAACAAAACATGCTGGAGAGATAGGTGTCTGACCCAGAGACTCCCCAGACTCTGGAATAGACTGCCCATACATGTCAAGCAGAGCGCCTCTTCAAAAGGAACCTTGATGATTGGATGGGAGATAGGAAATTCACCCCAGGGATCATGTCAGTCGCCCTGCTAGACAGGGGTCCAGGGAAGTAAATACTGTGGGAAGAAATACCCAGAGAATTGTTATGGCTAGGCTTGTAAAGGCCCTAGGGCCAATAGCCTAGTACCAACCTATAAACCTATGAACTAATTTCATGAACTTTAATCGTACTTTGACTTAGGAATTGGGTCCATTCCAGTCATAGTATTAGAAACCCAAAAGACTTGGAGAAATTAAAAAGGGAGAGCCCAGGAAACCTACTTATTCAAATGGAAGAGCTTTTCTATTTGGGGTATCTCTCAGAACCTGGACCCACTTACTGTGGATGTTCCTTTGGTTCTCTGTTATTTGTGCGAGTTGCTCAATGCTGGTTTGGCCTATTCTTCTATTAAGGTCCACTTATCACCTATCTCTGCTCGCCTGTCTTTTTCTCCTCCTTCAGCTTCTAGATTTGAGGGGAAACAATTTCTTAAAGGCTTCTATAATATTAGACCTCCCAAGAAGCCTGTTCCTCCTCCCTGGGGTCTTAATTTTGTTTTGGAGAAGTTGACTCTGGCTCCTTTTGAGCCTGCTGCTTCAACTTTCTTGCAACGTTGTTCTTGGAAGACTGCTCTTATTTCTGCCAGATGGATGTCTGAGCTACAGGCCCTTATGGCTTGTCCTCCTTTTTTGATTTTTCATGAGGACACAGTGTCCTTGCACACTAACCCTTCTTTTATGCCTTAGGTGGTTAATGAGCTCTCAATCAGTCTATTAATCTGCCTACTTTTTTCCCCTCTCTGTAGTGACAGTGAGAAGGTGTTGCATATTTTGGATGTGCACAGGCAAGTCATGGTTTATTTGGATAAGACCAAGACTATTAGAAAATCTGATCAGTTGTTTGTTTCTTTTCATCCTAGATTTTTGGGACTAGCTGTATCCATGCAAACTATTTCTTCTTGGATGTCTAAGGCTATATCTTATTGTTACACTTTTCATGGCAAGAGCCTTCCATCTTCAGTCAAGGCTCATTCTACTAGAACTGTGGTTTCTTCTGGTGCTTTTTTCAGGGGTTAGACACTAATTCTATTCTTGAAGCAGCTACCTCACCTTCTGTGTATACCTTTACCAAGCACTATAAGTCGGATGGTATCTCTGGAGCTAGGGCTAGTTTTGCTAGTGTTGTTCTTCATGGCTTTTTAGGGGGACTCTTCTGTTCCTTCCCCCTCCTTAGTTTCCTCTTGAGCTTTGGCACTCTCTTATATGTTAAGAATACTGCAGCAGTGAAGGCAAGGACATGGTACAGTTGTGTAAAATCTTACCATAACGGTAGATGTCCTTGCCTTCACTGCTGCAGTATTTGCTCCCTACCTCCTTTCCCGCAGTCCTTTGCCTTTCCTGGATGTACAGATTACCTCTTGTGTTCCTTGAACTGGTTTTCATACTGGGGCAATCAATTCTGTCTATGGTAGGTCTGACTGTCACCTTTATGCCCTACTCTATGCAAGCAGCATTTGGTGACATCCAGCATACCTTTAAAGCAACAGGAGTCTTCAGTAGACTGGCTGGATGTCGGGCTTCCATGGCAGGGAATCCCTTATATTAAGAATGCTGCAGCAGTGAAGGCAGGGACATCTACCATTATGGTAAGATTTTACACAACTGTACTTTTCTCTGTCTTTTAGCTAAAATCAAGTGTAGTGTACTGCAGTGCTTTTAACCAATAGTTATGGTCATTTTGGCTTGAAATACCATACCGCATTATAAAGTTTAAAAACATTTTTCCTCAGGACTTTAAACATCTCAGGAAAGAGAAGTTTCCACAATGACCTGTGAAATTACTTTTATAACTTATACTGTCCCTTTAGAAACCCTTGTGCTCATGAGTAGCACTTTGTCCCGTTTTGCTAGCATGTGCCATGCTGGTGCTACATTCATTAATTTGTGTAACCATGGTTGTAGCAGTGCTATCTGGAATGGTATTATGTTCAGGCCCATACCTCTATGGCTACACTAGGATTCATTGTTGCTGTACAAATATAGCTGACACTAGAACTGTTGTCCCTGTCTTGTTTTCTTTTACTCGTATATGTAAAGAAGGAACAATCCCTATGCACAGGCCAGCCACAGCTTTGTCTGGTCTCAAAGGTTGGCTTGATTTTTTTTAAGAGCATAGATTTAACCACATTGTCTACCTTACAGTATTATTATAAAGTTTGACAAAAGCTTGCAGTACCTTCTCCATGAACAAGAAAGTAAACAGCCTTGCTCTATTTTACATTTATCATATAAACGTCAAGTACCTGCAAAGTAACAAAACACTTTCCTTCTTAAACTGAAGAAATAATTTGACACAAACTTTGGCATTTTTGGACAGGCGCATATTCTCATTAACTGAGCACTAGGAAAGAGCCAGCATGCCCTTTTCATTCTGGCATCTTTTCCATTTCACTGATTTCCCTGTCAGCAGTCTCTGCTTCCCTGTATTTATGCTGTCTTTCTTTTAATAGTGACCACCTTCTCCAAATAAGGTTAAGTTACTTTATCTGAGTTCAAACAGTATCTTAAGATCACTTAGATCTAAATGTAGCCTTCACTGAACTGTCACACCTTATTCTAAACTTAATGTAAATATCCTACTAGTAACTTCATCTGAGACGAGTTCCCCATTATACCAGATAGAAGCTCTTCCCAGTTTATGTTTGCATACTGGACTTTATTGTTTATTGTAAATATGAAGAATACATCCTCAATATCTAGACAACTCATTTTACTACTTACCCCCCAGTGAACATTATTTGAAGTGAAGAAAAAAATGATTGATTACAAATTACTTTATGATGTCTTTTTATGATAAATGCAGAAAAATACTCTTAGTACATCTATTTTATCAGACTTGCCAAATATATCCAGGGCAGTCGCACACAAACATACATGCATATGAATATGCTCACACATGCACACAAGAGAAGTCAACAGCACTCCAGCTTTCCCCTGACTTACACCTAAGAATTAATTTTTGTAACTTGCACACACTTCCCTTTATGTAAGGATCACTCTTAATAACAATAAAGGATATTACAATCACCATTCTTTTCCTTATATATTATTCAAACTAGCTACTAAGTAAGGAAAGGCAACTACAAGCAGGCAAAATGTTTTGTTCAGATGACCCATTAACTGGTATTAGTCCTGGAGATTCTGGTATGCATCTACTTATGATCAGGTGGTCAACAGACCTTTCTACTTTGCTAAAAACAGTCTGCAAGACAAGTGTTAAGCCTTTTGTGTAATGGCAAAAATGTTTCATACCCAGGTAGTTCCTTTGTTGGGCAAAGTTCAACTCAAACATAACCAGCCAGCAAATTCCATTTCAAACAGTAACAGGGCAGATCTGCTCAGTGTTGGAACAAAAATGTCTGAGCTTCGAGCTTACCTCACTATCAAAGACATCAGTGGTTATGTTTTAACTGAAACATGGTTTCACAACAGCAACACACCCTCCTTACCATGGCATTGCACCTACCATGCTTTTCAGGTGTAATGGAAGAGGTAGGGGCATATCTATATTTAAGAACCCTATCATCTCACAACAAATCTTTTAAAACACCAACCTAGAACTTGTAGACATCCTACTTTATCTCAGTAAAACTGCCTTCTACAATACTATGTACAGTAATACCTCTTGTGTGTCCCTCTTAGGGCTCATTAAAGAGCAACATCCCTTTGGTCAACTGGTGAACCTGCACAACTAACAACAGAGATACCCTCCATTTTGTTAAAACTAATGCAGTACTGCAAACTGTTCCCATCCCTGCTGGTGAGTTAACCCCTCTAATTTTATCCTCCCCAACAGATTTACTTCCTCTTTCATTCCATACACCACTACCTCTTTTATTCAAATTGACCGACTAACTGTAATCATCACCCTTAATACATGCCTCTCTATTCATAAAAATCCAGTTGTAATTTGGGACTTCTCAAAAACGGACTACTTACAGATATTCTGGGCAAACACAGTTGGCCTATTTCTCCTAACAAACTACTCTGTGATGCTACTGTTCCTCCTCCTTACTCCTCAGAGTTATACAGTCTCATGAATAAATGCTTTGAGGGTGGAGATCCAATTCACCAGAAGGACAGACCGTGATGAATTCGACAGTAAGCCTGTATTGGGGAACTCCCATATGAATCTACTGTGGAAAGAAAAGGAAAGCCTTATAGCTCTTTATAAGAAATGTCATCTTCCTCAATATAGAAAATATCAAAAAGTTGAAAGTAAAACCCTTGGACTAATCACTAGAGAGCACAAATGTAATTATGAACCTAGGGTACCCACCAATGCAAATAATTACCATAAGACCTTCTTCATTTACATTAGGAAACACAGATGTAATATTAAACTCTGCATCAAAGTTACCTCCATTTGCATACCTGACTCTTACCTGGAACCATAGCTAATAACCTTACAGAAAAATTTAGTGCCATCTTCCTGCTTTCTACACATTCCACTGCATTTCTTTTTCTTCCTAACATTGCCCAAGATAAAGTGACACTAGCCCTTTCATAACCAAAAATATTAGTCACATAGGTCATGATAATAAACCATTCTGTCTGCTGTTAAGTATTAAGTACTTCATGGTCCACCCTGGTTCAGCTGGTCCTAAATCTCCTTAGCCTCAGTCTGTCTACCGGCTGTGTTCCTGAAGCTTGGAGAACATTCACAGTTGTGCCTTTTCACAAAGGTAGCCAAAGGACTAAACATAATAGCTGACATTCTGTATTTGTCTTACTAGTGTAGTCCATAAAGCTATAGACTATATTCCTTCTGAACTAGCTAACAAAAGCATAGGTGACCTTTACCCCTTTAATCCTTATCAGTTTGGTTTTATTAAAAAAAAGATTGTGTGTGCTCAACCTGATTGATTTCTTTGGGTCACTGAAGCTTTACAAGACAAGGGTCTGACCATCTACGCTGCCTACCTCAGCTTTGCCAAGGCTATTGTCACCACTCACCAATTAAAAGTCATTCAGAGGTCACACAGGAAACCCTCACCCTGAGTAGGTGAACTAAATTAAAAGGACCCCATTGATGTGCTGAAGGCGCTGTAGGTTAAATCTATGATGCCTCTGATGTGTGGAAGTCCTGTTCTGTCATGTAAAAATCTCTTATGACCAAGGCTTTTTCATCCTGCAGTATAGGCACACTGACGTCTATTTGACTATGCTTTATCAGGCTGGTCAAAAGTTGGTGAGGTATTTGACTTACAGAAGACCTGACTGTCTTACAGATGTAACCATACAGTCCAGTGAAATTGTCTGTAATGAGGATGGAAAATTCTGCCATTACCTCTGATTGCAATGGGCTGCCTCTTCCACCTTGGACTTCAATGTCTCTTCATAACTTTGTCTCTGCATAACTTGCACAGAAAACCTAGTATGCATCCTTTTATATGGAAGCCGTAGAGTTACTCCTGGCTGCTTAGGACACTGTTAAGGAATTGGGCCCTGTTGTTCCTTTGTGCACATCTGACACACACTGGCCCCACTGGTGGACATTGTTGGACTATTGATCCCACCTACATTAGCAAAAATGGACATACTGATGTCAACTACTTCCATTCAGGGTGTCACTTTTTACATAGTCTTGTTATTCTGGGCATATGTGATGTAATGCTCTTGAGGATAATTTATGATATCTGTATGTATCTTATGCTTTTTATGTTATCTGTTCACTAATGCATGTCTGCAAAGTGTCAGTAGTGCCACCATACATACATTGTACTATCATTTTACATTTATGACTCTTAGCAAACATAAAAAAAAATACAAGATCTACAAGCTATTGAAAGCATAATATACAATGACAGTTTCCTTGCTTAAGTTTCCTAATGCCCTTTTTTAAGTTGTTTTGATTCAGAGTATGGTAAAAGTTACAATTTAACAAATAAACGTATTGTTCCCCACATATGGCCATTCCTAAATAAGCTATGTCAAACCACTATATTTTATATCATCATTTATGAAGCAGGACATTCCTTGTTAAGCATCAGTGCAAACACAGCCAAGCATTCCAGAACATTCAAGACTTGTGGAAAGGACAAATTGAAACCTACTACATAAATAAAGTTGGGTGTTAAAATTACCAGTCTGTATAGTAATGAACTTTGCTTTAATGGACTTGCTAAATTACATGCTTCATTGCTATACAGATATGAAGGGCTAACAGCTGTTTTTGTAAAATTATTAAAGAAAAGTTACAATTTCCAAACTGTAGTTACAGTAAAAGCCATGTAACGGTTCTAATAAGCACTAAAGTGTAGAAGACAGAACATAAACATCCATCCATTCAGATATACCAGTGACATTTGAAGGTATATTTTTTCCCCTTTGGCCCGAGACTTGTTAGATAATTATAAGGGGTGTTATTATAAAGTGATGGGGTGTTATTATAAAGTGATGGGGTGTTATTATAAAGGGATGGGGTGTTATTATAAAGGGATGGGATGTTATTATAAAGGGATGGGGTGTTATTATAAAGTGATGGGGTGTTATTATAAAGGGCTGGGGTGTTATTATAAAGTGATGGAGTTGGATTAAGTACTTTGATGCCCAGGACATTTTTATATTTTGATAAGAGAGTCTTATATAGACATTCATTTTTAAAGGGCAGCAACTAAATGAAACGTTTTTGCTATAAAAGGTGCTTTTCCTCAGAATCACTATATGTGCTGTAATCTCATGTGGTACAGAACCCCAAGGCAACTGTTTATACACTACTGGTATCAGATCTCTAACACATATCTTCAGCTCTTTTGTAAAGCAGAAATTAAGCATATGTTGAAGCTTTTTGGTGGAAGGGGAGCATGTTTTTGGTGAAGTTCCACCCCCCTAGAAGTTTTGTTTGTTAGGTTTGGAGGATGTAGAAAAGGGCTGAAGAGAGGAAAAAGATTCTTATTGAAATTCTGGGAAGCTGGATGTATAGTTGCATAGCAAAGCACTGGAAGCCTAATCCCACATGGAATTTAGGCTATATTAGAGGTAATGATATTAAATTGTACTGGTGAGTTTTATGTGCTCAAGACTGCAGGAAAAAGAAATTAGAGATAAAAAGGTTTTGGGATAAGTTAAGAAAATATATATTAGACTGATCTTTCTCACCCTGTTTGTTTTAGAGTTGGGATGACACTATGCTGCTTCCAATTTTTTGGTGCATTTCTTTTGGAAGTGTAACTGACATAATTTTGGTGAACAATATGTTTATACGTTTGACTCCTCTGGTTAACTATGTTGTTTTATGGTGAGTTTGCTTGTACTAGAAAATTGTTTTTCAATAAAAAGAATCATTAAAAAGTGTTTTCCTTTCCTTTCATTTTATCCTGCATGCAAAGAAGATTTGATCTGTGTGTTAATCCATCCTACCAGTATTTGCCCTCTCTCTCCACACTATTTTGGCTGTCTGTCTATCTGTGAATTCTCGGATAATTTCAGCCGAGTGTTTGGCACAGCATTTATTGCATCTTATGGGCACATTTGTCTTGGACAAGCCAATGAAGTGTGTGTGTGTGTGGGGGGGGGGGGGGTGTAGCTACATTGAAAACATTCACAACCACTACAGTAATTAACCCACTGATCCTTGTTGTAGTTGTCTAGTTATAGGACCACACCATTAAGTGTAACTTGTTTAGTGATAAAAACAAGGTCATACCTCAGAAATAGTGACCAAGAACAACAGTTACGTTTTTAAACAAAACAAGCTACATTGGCGGCTCGTACAAGCTCAACATTCAGCCTGCATCGAAATGCTGTTTAGAACCCGGCAACTAATAAAAATCCAAGTGAAATGTGGCAGGTTAGCTGACACTTGTCAAATATAGGATGAAAGGAATTTACAGTGCTAACTGAACAGACAGACAAGTTCAAAGCATGTTTGCCCCATTGTAGAAGGAAGAAACTTTGGCTATAAAACCAACCCCCTATCGATCTATTGTGTGGAAAAACAAATTAGAAAAAAATATCCAATTGCAGTCATGCAGGGGTATTAGGCAGAAAAGATCATTACAATGAAAACTTTTTTGTCAGCTCTGGGAATATGGTTTTTCTTCAATAATTATAAGACAAAATTCTACAAAACTGTTTTAAAGTAAAATCAACAAGAATAATATATTACTGCTGCACTTGGGATCATGGTATATAGTCAGCGTCAGACTATATATATATATATATATATATATATATATATATATATATATATATATATATATATATACACACACACACACACACACACACACACACACACACACACACACACACACACACAAGACGTAACATTGCATCCATAATTCAGAAGCAACAAATTAAATGATGTATGTGACCACTAGAAAGTTGATTTTGTTTCTATATTAACAAGGATTATAAGGAATGACACACACACTGTAACATATTGAAAATATAACACAAAATGTAACATGAACATATTATAACACAACATGCAACAATATAATAGTCTTGTTTATATTGACTTCCTTTCCATTCACATCCATCTAAAAGTAATTTAGTTTATCTAATTGCATGTCTGTTTTCTTATTAATAAATGTGCCTGCTCTTATTAAAGTACAATTGTGTAAAATCTTACCATAAAGGTAGATGCCCTTTTCTTCACTGTTGTAATATTCATTACAATATTCATTACAATACAGATCCCCTGCCAAGGGTGGCCTGACATCCAGCCAGTATACCAAAGCTTTTAGGTTGCTTTAAGTTTAAGGTACACCATGCATCACCACTTATGCTCCTCACGTAGAGTACGGCATAAAGGTGATGTCCGGAAGTACCATGCTCAGAACTGAGAGCCACAGTAGGAATTCCAGTCTAAGAAATAGAAAGGTAATCAGTACATCCAGAAGAGAAACAAACCAGGGGGCAGAAAGAGGGATTGAATACTGCAACAGTGAAGAGAAGGACATCTACCATTATGGTAAGATTTTACACAACTGTACTATGTCCTTCCACTTCACTGTTACAGTATTCATTACAACAGGGAGAGTGCCAAAGCTGAAGAAGATAGGGAGGAGGAAGGACCAGCAGAGCCTCTGTAAGAAGCCATGAAGGATGGCCCTAGCAACATCAACTCTAAATATATCTCTTGGAAATTCCATCCAACTTGTAGTGCTTGATAACAGTATGCACAGAACTCCAGGTAGCCGCCTCAAGAATAGAGTTAGTATTCAAACCCTTGAAAAAAGAACCATAACAAGCCATAGCTCCAGTAGGATGAGCCTTAACAAAAGAAGTAAGATTCCTAATATGAAAGGAATAACAAAAAGAAATGGCTTTAGAAATCCAAGAAGAAATAATCTGCTTGAACACAGCTAATCCTAAAGACATAGGATGAAAGGAAACAAAGAGCTGATCAGATTTTCTAATAGTCTTATTGAAACAAAATCTGAGTTGTCTATGCACATCCAACATGTGAATCACCTTCTCACTGGCAGATTGTGGAGAAGGAAAAATGGGCAAATGAGTAGACCAATTCAAAGACAACCCATTCACCACCTCGGGCATAAAAGAAGGATTAGTATGCAAGGACACCCTGTTCTTATGAAAAAGCAAAAACGAAGGCCAAGCCATAAGGGCTTGAAGTTCAGACACCCATCTGGCAGAAGTCAGGACTAACAAAAGCACACTCTTCCAAGAGCAATGTTGTAAGGAAGCTGAAGCTGCAGGCTCTAAAGGAGCCCGAGTCAATTTTTCCAAAACAAAATTAAGATACCAAGGAGGAGGAACAGGCTTCCTGCGAAGCCTAAAATGAAAAAGCCTTTAAGGAATTGTTTAGCCTCAAATCTAGAAGTTATAGGAGGAGATAAAGACAGATGAGCAGAAACAGCTGATAAGTGGGCCTTAGAGGAATAAGCCAGCCCAGCATTGAACAATTCACACAGATAAGAGAGAACCAAAGGAACAGCCACAGAAAGTAGACCAGGTTACGAGAAAGATGCAAAACAGAAAACTCCTTCCATTTGGTAAGTAGGATTTTCTAGTATTGTGTTTCTTGGCCATCTGCAGGTCCCTAAGCATCTCCCCAGAAAAAAAGGTGTCTGTGCTGAATCAAAATCCTATCACACATAGTGTCAGTTGAAGAATGGACAGGTGGGGATGGATGAGAAATCCCTTATCTTGTATGAGCAGTTCCACCCTATGAGGTAACTTGTGATGATTGCCCTTAGCCAAATACAGGGAACCAAGGCTGTCTCAGCAAAAAGGGAGTTACCAATAGAATTTGGGGAGTATCATGTTGCATTTTGAACAAGACTTTTGGAATGAGAGGGAGGGGAGAGAAAGTGTAAAGAAATATCCCCTTCCAAGAAAAAGATAGGGTGTCCACCTTCCAAACCAGAGGACCTGGGACTCTGGCACAAAAACAAGGACATTGTATGTTCAAAGGGGTGGCAGAAAGATCTATTTGAGGAGTACCCCACTGATAAACAATGCCCAGAAACACATCCCTGTGAAGCATCCATTCACAGGATTGAGTTAAGGACTTGCTCACAGTGTCAACCACAATGTTTTCACCTGATGGAATGTAAATTGCCTGAAGAGTCACTTGATACTGGATAGCAAGTTCCCACACCAGGAGTGCCAACTGGCAAAGATAATAAGATATTGTCCCCCCTGTTTGCTTACATACCACATCACTGTGGTACTCTCTCTAAACACCTTGAGAGGTCCTGGGGAGAAGAGAGGATGAAAGGCCTGAAGAGCCAACAGAAGAGCTCTCATCTCTTTGCCACTGATGTACTCTTTCTGTTGAAGAGGCGCGCAGACCCCTTGTACCTTTAGGGAGCCAAAAGCTGCTCCCCATCCCATGCCTGAAGCATCTGTGAACAGCTTTTGAGAGGGAACAGGGAGATGAAAAGAGAACCCTGGATTTACAGACAACTGCTGAATTCACCACTAAAGTTCCTTCTTGAGGCAAGGTAAAGGAACTACAAACTCCAGGGGATGTGCATGTTGAAGACAAACTGAGTTCAGAAACCATTGAAAATTTTGCATGTGGAGTTTGGCCAGAGAGAGCATAGGGATGGTGGATGCCATGAACCCCAGAGCTCTTAGAAATTCCCTGACTGTTATAGAGGCCAGAGGAAGAAGAGACTGAAAGAAGGAAACGAGCATTAAGGCCTTGGGAGGAGGCAGGGATGCCAACATAGGCACAGTCTGTATCCTGTACCCCAGAAAAACATGGTCTTGAGAAGGAGTCAGAAAAGACTTTTTGAAGTTTATTGGGAATCCCAAGCTTTGCAGAAAGGAAATGGCACAATGAAGATTTGGCAAAAAAAAAAAAAACACAGTCCACAGCACCATGGAGAATGAGACATCCACCAAAGAAGTTTTTTGTAAAACAAGTTAATCCTTGAAAGTATAAGCACTTTAATTTTTGTATACCAAAAACTTCTTCAGATGCATTTAAAAATCCAAACAAAACTGTTTAAATCTCCCTCAATGAAATTAGAAACACACCCACAATCCATTACATCAGCCAGAAAGCTGAAGTCAGAAATTTAAAGGCATATACACACCATAAAAAAGGGAATATATACAAATACAATAGAATTTGTTGCACTTGTCCTAAAAAATAATCAAAGAAATTATAAATAAATAGGTAAAAAATATCACAATCATTGTGTTAATAATATTCCAAAGATTTAAGTTTTAAAACTGGGGCTATACTGATCATATCATTCAAGCCGGGTGCCTCTAGGCTTCCAGCTTGATCTGCCAAATAAGCTCACGTTGCTCCAAGAAAGTTGACCACAGACCACCAAACGGACACTTCTCCACCTTCTCTAATACACTAAACTTAAAGTCATGTGTTTCATTCATCATAAGGTGCCTATAAAGGGCACTGTTGATTTCTTTCTTTCTGACTTCATAAACATGCTTGTAAATGTGGTTGTGCAACTTTCGCTCAGCTTTTTCTATATAATAAGCCTCACAATGTTGACATGTAGCTTCGTTAATAATTCCTGCTGTCTGACAGTTATATCTCCGCATTACAGAATAACCATGATTCCTCAGGTTGATCCTGCCCCCCTCCAGGATATATTTACATGTAATGCACATTCCACATTTAGTCATCTTGCCCCTAAGTGGCACCTGTGTTTTTTTCTTTTCCAACATGTCTTTAAAGTTGTGATCCCTTCTATAAATAACAATAGGGTGAGTCCCCATAATTTGCCAAAGTCCATGATTTTCCCTAAAACTATTCCAATTATTGTTTAAAATTGAATTAACCTTATTACTTTGCATGTTGTGTGCAGTTACCATAGCTCCTGTATATTTATTTTCATTACGTGACCCTGTTACCACCCTGGTATCCCCCTGCCTGTTCTCCATTGTTAAAATAGGTTGATAAACTCCAATTTCCCTTTCATACACCACTTCCTCTAATTTCCGGCAACATTTCCACCAGATACCCCCTTCTACTGAACATCCTGACCAACAATTCCAATTCCTTGCTAAAACCAATTTTCGTTGTACTTATTCGGGCCACCCTCACCATCTGTCCTTTCACCACTACTTTTTCTTTGTTTAAATGGGTGAAAGCTGGTGTAGTGTAATAATATATTAGAGTAAGTGGGTGTACAATAAACACTGGCCATGTAACCTGCCTGCTCCAAGTCCTTTTCAGTCATTACATCCAAATAGGGCATTCTATCCCTACTGCTGGTATGAGTAAATTGCAAAAAATCCATACTACCATTAATGAAGATTTTTCAACAGGATCTCTGGAGAGGATGCCTGAAACATGAAGTTGTCCAAGTAAGGAAAGACTTGAATCCCCTGAATCCTACCAAAAGCAATGACATAAGCGAGGCTTTTGGTGAATACCCTTGGGGCAGTAGAAAGGTCAAAGGGCAAAGCAGAGAACTGAAAATGTCAGGAAGCAACAGAGAAATGTAAAAACTTCCTGAAAAGGGGATGGATCTGGATATGGAGATAAGCAACATTGAGATCCAGAGATACCATATAAGCCTAAGGAAGCAAAAGAGGGAACAAAGTCTGCAGGGACAACATTAAAAGGAGGACACCTTCAGAAAAGTGTTTAGATGAAAAAGATCTACAATTGGTCCCCAAGCACCCTCTTTCCTGGGTACTAAAAACATCCTGGAGTAAAATCCCTCTCCTTTTGAGACACAGGCACCTCTTGAATAGATAATGGACAGAACCCAGGAATCCTGACTAATCTGTTGCCAAACAGGAAGAGCGTGAGAGGCAAAGAGAAAAGTGGCTGGGAAGAACAGGATACTCAGAAAGCATCTGGTTTATTACAAAAAGGAGACTTCTGAGGGACAGAAGTCTGAGTAGCCTTTGCAGGAGGAGCCTGCTTACCACCGTTTTACCCTTAAGAGGAGGACAAGATTGCCTATGAATAAAAGTTGGCTTGTTCGGGTAATTTCTACAAAATTTAGGCACAGGAAAACCAAATGCTTGTTTAAGTTCCTGTAAAGCCTTGTCCTTATCCTGAAGGGACTTAAAGCAGCAGCAGCTTCTCCAAAAAAGTGTTTATTATCTAAAGGGGCATCCATCAACTTAGCCTTAATATCATCAGGAAAAGGCCAAAGCCAAGAATACCTCCTCATCACTGACCCAAAAGCAGCAGCCCTAGAAGAAGCATCTGCTGCATCATAACTACACTTGATGGAATGATGAGCCACCTGGGAAGAAGTACTAAACAGAGAAAGGACAGAAGTTTTATTCACATAGTCTGGAAGATCAGAAATAGCCTGACAAGTCTGGGATAGGAAAGCCACCAAGTACCTGGACATATGAGTCTGATAATTAACAGCCCTAAAAGCCAAGGTAGCAGAGGTATAAACCTTCTTGCCGGGCCTTTCCATGGTTCTGCTATCTTTATCAGAGGGCAGTAACTTAAGAGTAGGAAGCAATAGGGATGAATGTCAGAAGTTACAGACACCATGGAATGGTCAGCAGAAGGACACTTGTACAAGAATTCACAGTCCTCAGGCACCCTATAGACTCTATTAGGCATCTTGGGGGCAGGATGCTGAGACACTGGAGCTTTAGAAGCATTAGAAAATGCATCCAACAAGGCAGGCAAAAGAAGAAGGACAGCAAAAGGTCTTGGCGAATTCATCTGCAGCAACTCATAATACTTTGTTTATATCTCAGAAACCTGAGCACAATCCCATTTAATGAAATCCATCATCCTGGAGATCATGTCCCCAGAAGAAATGTCTTCAAAGGGAGTATTAGGACTGGTAAATTCCTCTACTTCCGTTCCATAATCCAAAGGAGAAGGAATATGAGAGGTGTAAGCATGAGATTCCTCATCCAAATCCTCTACCTCCTCAGAGGAATTCTGTTCTCTGGGTCTTTTAAGGGGGTAGAGGACCAAGGGGGGTTGTAAAAGAAACTCCTTGAGGAGGTTTTAAAGCTATCAAACCACTAAACAAGGCCTGAATGAAGGATTGCCATTCACTCTGTGGATCCTTAGGGGCAGAAGAAATATGTTTAATCTTTTGCTTTTTCTTCACTGGGACATCCGCCTTATAGAATTTAGAAGGCTCCGAACCAGGATGGTATTCAATAATGGTAGTAGGGTCACATGGTCATGCAAAGCACAAAGGCAAAACAGACACTGTTCATGGTGGTCTTTATAGGGAATCTGTCTCCCACACTTGCATTTACCCTTCTTGGAGGACATGAAACTCCACAAACAACAATATAATAAAAGAAAGAGAAGTAAAACAAAACCCCAATTGAGCACTTATCTGCACCGGCTTGGTGAACCAGCAACAGAATGGGTGTTCAGACTGATGATCAAGAGATGGCGGTCGGACTGGCTGCAAAGAAGTTCTGAGGATGGTGCATCCAGATGTCACCTTAATGCTCTGTGATATGCAAGGAGCATACATGTGACATACAGTGTACCTTAATGCAACCTAAAAGCTTTGGTATACTGGCGGGACATTAGGTCACCCTTGGCAGAAGATCCCTACTGTAATGAATACTACTACAGTGAAATAGAAGGACATCACTTAATATCAGATGAGCATAAAGCGATCACTCAAAAGAGTGACCCAAAAAAGGTTGATCTTTTATGACTGAAACACAAAATAATGAAACAAAAAAATAAAGCAGGAAAAACAGAAAAGACAATTCACTCTTTTGAGAGTTCGCTCTTCCTAACTGCAACCATGCCAGTCATGATTTTAATCAATTCCATGTTGTAGATTTTATTCCAGTTAACATAACAAATTATTAAAATGAACATTTAAGATATGAAACATAAAATCTAACACTCAATATATATAAAACAATCAAAATGATAAAGATGCGTAGATTTTACAATATGGTGTAGCCTAGATGAACTGCAGTCTTCCTTTTGTGTGTGCGTGTGATATTTTACACAGATTTACAAGTAGAAGAAAATGAATGCTGAGCTACAAAGTGACTTATTCAAGGTTGTATCACAGTAAGTAGGTATGGTGGACCGAAATCAGAAATACTTTGTTTTACTGAAGACTAGAACAGCTCTAATTACCTTGGATTCCTATTAGAAGATCAAAGACTCATTCTTTCAAATGCGTCTTGGTTGAACATAAAAGACTGAAATGGCAAAAATATCGAAGTGGCATGTAAGCGAATTCTTTCCCTGGGAGAGAATTTGCTTGGCCGCTTCGGTACTTTGCCATTTTCGGCACTGTAGTGCTGTCTCGGAGTTGGTATATTTAAGTGGGGGGGGGGTGAAGCTCCCCACTTAATGTAATGTTATAAAGTGTTTTCTTTTTTTTTTTTTTTTGTTGGAACAGCGATTTTTTTCCCTTGGAAAAAAAATCACTGTTCTGACAGTTCGATATTGTAAGCTTTCGCTTACATAGGGTCGATTAATCACCATTCGCTTTTTTAAGCGTTCATTGATGTAATATAGACCCAATTACCTTCCAGTAAATATAAATGGATTAACATTTTTATTAATCAGTTAAAGGGATTAGGGTACCATCACTACAGACATCTGAGGCTGAAGTTTAATGGACAATGTTCAAGTTGTCTTCCATGGGATGTACAGTAACAAGCCCTGACGTCCATGGGATGTACAGTACCAAGCCCTGACGTATTCCATTCCTGGTCTACACACACGCACACACACAGACAGACAGACACACACACAAGGTACATGACAGCTTATTTAACAGCAGAATATTGAAAGTCATAATACTGAATGCAAAATTCTGAAATGTTAGAAAAGTGAAACTTTACAATGTTGAACTCAAAACACCCACTAATTGCATGTACTACATACTTACACTACAGCAGTACACAGCCAGTCAAGAAACAATATCAGTCCCTTATTAGTGAAACTCTGAAAAAAAAACACTAATGTGGATCCTAAAGGAGAGGCAAGTCTATATGTACAGAGTAGGTAGTTTAATTTCAACATTTCATTATTTTGACATTTCAACACTGTACTTTCAGCATTATGACCTGCTGTATACTGCTTTTCAGTAAGGTGACATGGACCCACACTCACCTGAGCTTGCACAACACATCCACAACCAAAGACACAGAAAATATTTCAAAAGTTAAGTTTATTGCTTGCGGTGTTATTAATAACAACTCATTCAATAAACAGGGGAATATATATTACTTGCTCTGGGATGGAGTCTTCACTTTTTCCTTATAGATATGCATTCTTAGACAAAGTAAATAAGAGAGGGGTGGGCAACAAAGCTCCCTGCAGACAGGTGCAAGAGTGAATCCCCCATGCAAAAAAATGTTTTTTTTTATGTTTTACAGGATGTGGCTTCCCAGTGTTTGTCAATAAACAGCTATATCTACCTGTCCCTCAGGATAAGACTTACGTCAGTCATAGAAGTCGCACCAACATTTGCATGACTTCAAATATGGCAGATTCAACTTTACCATCAATGCCCAATGTCAAAAGGGTATATTTTAAGCAGTTTGGAATAATCAATCAATCTATATGCCCTTTCTGTCTGATAATAAACCTCAGTACCCAGGCAAGCCCATGCAGACATGGAGGGGTCATGCAGTTTCCACATAGATCATATGGAGATCAGCAGCGAACACCAGATAATTTACCTGGGAAGCAGCCAGAATAACTAGTGTGACACTATGGTACTCATTAAGCTGTTAATCATACCTATTTTTAAAGCTGTTAATCATACCTATTTTTAAATAAATTAATTCTAATTGTTAAAATTATTTTATTTTTTTTTTTTGCAAAATCTGTGGTATGTCACCTTGCAGCACACTACAGACTCATTTGGTAATCTATCTTTTCCATTTTTCATGTATAAATTTGTTGATACATCATTTTAATGTTTCATATATGTATAGTATAAAGTTATGGGTTAGTCAGAGGTAAGAATGTGTTTGCAAGTAGAAAACAATCTGTTTTCAGCATTTACAGATTAACCCAAGAGTAGGAGTACAGCCACATTTAAATGCACATAACAGATTTCATTTTTAGACTGTATTTTATTCCATTAACCATGTCATTGTTCATCATTCTTATTCTTCTGATTAATACAGTTCTGTTAGAATACTGTTGTTTGGGATTTGTTTAATTACTTATGACACATATCTTCAAAGATTGGTCAGGCAAGACAAGGTGATCAAGAGTGTTTCTTCAATGTAATTACGCCATTTTCCCCTGAGATGCAACAGACTTCCAGTTAGCTATAATTAAGAAGAGTTGTATATAAGAGTCTCTCCCACCTGGGAAAGTGGGTGCTTTGGTACCAATAGAAAATATGTAACCCTTTGGAGGCTAAAATTCGCTGAAGTGCGTTTTTATTACTACTTGACTGGCAGATTCCAAAGAGCTGGTATTTTGAAGGATCAAGTTACATCTCATATTTGTTCATGTTCATATGCTCAGTGAAGAAGCAACCGGAAAGATGGTACACCACTGTTGTTCAGAAAACTCTATCTTTAAGGCAACATTACAAGTGTCCTTCATTGATCGCTTTCATTATTGTGATAAGGTGGGTGAAGTAATTGCAGCAAATCTCCAGCTGAACAACCAACAATCTTTCTTTATCATAACTGACTACATCTCCCATCTGTAAATAATGCCAGTACAATAGAAAAAGTACTTGGCTGTTTATTTGCCAACATCAACCAAGAAACCATTTTACTCTGACACATAAACTTACACTAGTCTACTCCCGACAAAAACTCCCCATCTACCAGTATCAACCTGTTCAGTTTCTCACAGTTGGTCAAAGAATGAACAATAATATAAAACACACTAAAAGAGTATCCATCTTGGACAGTATTATATCATCTCACCCAGCAAAATTCTGACAATACAGTACTGTCCCTGATACCTTTGGCAACCACCACCTACTTTCATCATCAGAGAAAGTCACAGATTACCAAAGACCCTATATCTAAATTCCATCAGAAATCTCACCAAGTTTGACAAAACAATGTCTAATGACACCCTGAAGCAAAGCAAATAGAACTTGATAAAGCTGGCTCCTACTTAACCACTCTTTTCTTACTATACTGAACCAGCAAACCCCACTAAGCCACAAAAGAATAAAGGTCAATGATGCTTCCGGGATAACACAGTGAACTAAAACAACTTCTAAAATCTAAGGAAAGAGCCTGGAAGTAAAGGTACAAAAACAAAAGCCAAGCCAACCGTGAACAGAAACTAAACTAAAACAAATCACTCTAGATGAGAAACTATTATTCTTCCAGCCAAAACACAGTTCTGGCAAAGCGTTAACATAATTTAGAAACTAGGAAGGAATCCTACTCCAAACCCATTTCCATCAAAATCAAATATAAACATGGATGACAAATTCAACATTTTATTTCCACCTCCTCCCAGCAATAAAAACAACACTCCGCACATATCTTTCACTTCCACAAACTGCCCCAGCCTACTCACTCTAAAAACTGTGAAAATTAAAAAAATCTAAATATTAAAAATTAAAAAAAAAAAAATTAAAAAATGTCCCCACCAATACCTTTAGAAAATACATTCAAAAATTAAAACCCACAACATTAGTCGCAGACAATCCACCTGCAGAATAACTTGCAATAGCAGTTGGTAACACATCAGGCTTCCTTGATCTCATCAAAACCTTTGATACTGTTTCCCACCACCTTCTGCTTCACATGCTCCGCCTTCTTTGTCTAGCAGGTATCTCAGCAAGTGCACCCAATCTGCCAAATGGTTAGACTCCCACCCAAGCTTCCTCACAGTCTTACCTGGTGTCTCTGTGTCCCATACCTTTCAACCTGTTCATCAAAGACATGCTCAAAGAATCACAACTAGCCTCAGGGGTTAAATACTCAGATGATTCTACACTGGTTTACTCTGCTCAGTGCCTTACCAGATTACAAACCATTACCCAAGATGCTTTCAGGTCCATTGAAAACTGTCCACAAAAATCTGAACTATTAATGAACCCTAAGAAAATCAAACTTCTATTTCAACCCCAAAACTCAAGTCTGTCCTCTCAATGTAGTCTCAGGAAACAATACATTAATTGAACACGTCACCTATGATAAACTACTAGAAATTGTCATTAAAATTTCATCTTCATAATGAATCCTTAGAGAAAAAAAAATCAAGTTAGGGTCATTATATAAAGAAAACATGTCCTAAACAACCTCAACAGGAAAATAGTAGCCTCCTCTCTAATCCTTCCCAACCTCCTGTATGTCTCACCCATACACTAACTGGCATAAACTGCCTCAGCAGATCTCCTGTACCCATCTTGAAATAGCATACAAGCTACTCCACAAACTCAGCCACAACCCATCCATGACCAGCTTCACTCAATGGTACTCACGAAATAGAAATATATGCTCTAAACAACTCAACCTAATAGTGACCCAAAAATCAAACAACTGTCATGGAGACTCCCTTTTCACACTGAGTCTCTCCAAACTGTGGAACAGTCTTCCAAATCATACTGGACTAACAAACAACTTAAAGGCATTTAAACTTTCACAAAAACAACTCCTCATGAAATCCAAAATATTACTCATAACCAAACACCTGATGATATACACAGCATGCAATTCTCACTTCACCAACCGATTAAAACAATTAATAGTTGCAAATGTACAGCCAGAGGAAGTAATTATATAAAAGTTATCAAAAAGAAAGAAGAGACGTGGGTAATGACTATGCTAAAGAAGTGGAGAAAGGGATGTAGATGCAAAGAGGAAGTGTGGGATAAGAACCTGGAGATGCTCATCTGGGCCAAAACGTTATTATTACTGGGACAGAACCAACAGCAAAATATAATGAACAGAAGATTCTATAGCCAGAAATAGTTAAACAGAGCAAGGAAAACAGAATGTAGTAGATTCTGGAGATGTAGAATGTAGAAGTGAAGATGCAGAAATGATGTATATGTTTTGGGAAGGCTGGAAAGCAGCAGTAATGTAATGGTGGGAATGAATGTATTAAAAAAGAAGGGAAAGCTTTTCCTATTTGGACTGAACAAGTAGCAAAGAGGACTTATGAAATGAAACAAACATTAAATACTGATCATGGGAAGAAGAATGAAAAGTTATACAGCAAAACAATGGAAAAGGAACAAGAGAAGAACAATCCTCAGTACGGAGGAAAACAATGCGTAATGCATGTGGTGTGGTGATTATGCTCAGGTATTCAGAAGTGCTAGAGTGGCACAAGAGCCCTCCTTAACAAATGTTAAGCACACCTCTGCTTCAGTTGTTAAGGTCGGGTCTTGGGCTAGGAAGTAAAAGCTGCCAGTACTGACCAGCAAATGACAGCAGCAGATTAAAAGACTTGTTTTTGTCTGCTGTTCATTCAAATAAGGTGAATCTGACTTCCTGTTATAAACTTCGAAAGTTACCAGAACAACATGGTGTGTGTTCACCTTCATTTTTCTATAGGAGATTTTATAAATTCAATCCCAGTAATCTGTCAGGAAACCATGCACTTTATGAGGAACAGACCAAACATATGAGGAAAAAATCTGGACAGCTGAGAAGCATGTAAGGTAAGTGTATTCAAAAAGGACTGTGTTACACTGCCTTTATGACAGAGCTAGATAAATGCTTTATGGCTCTGAAAGCTGGCAAAAAACTTTTACTATAACTAGTAGTACATGGAGCAGATAAAGCTCCATGCACTATGAAGAATTATGATCGGGTCACCGATCCTAACTTACTACTATGTGTTCTTGACATGGAAGCCAACATTCACCCCTTGAGCTTCGCTCTTGAGGTGAATTTCTGGCATCCATAGGTCAGTTAAGATCGGCAAACAGCTCACAATCCTCTATAATCTTTCTATAAAGGATAATAAGAGCGGTAAAAGATGAGGACAAGAAAAATTACTAGGACAAGGGAAACAGTAGGATAATGCTATGGAGTATGCCTGAAGGAAGGAAAGCCAAGGAGATTAAGGATTAAACATAGCAGTGGGAGAAACAGAAAGGAGAATGAAGCCCAAGAAACATAAGGAGAAAGATACTAGGAAAGAAGAACGATCAGATGATCATAAGAACGGGTGGGAAATAAATAGAGCTGCATATAAAGGAAATTCATTGTGAAGAGGCATGAAAAAGCATTCAGTGAATGCAGCATTCATTGATAACTAACTTAGAAAATATCGTTAAAAATATAAAACTAACTGTGATGTGTGTAAAAACTGAAACACAACCTTCTTAACTTTTCATCTCTCAGGCCCCTGCATGTAAAGGTTTCATCCCCCAAAACCTTGCTTACACTCGTCAAGGGTATCATAACTTGTCAGAGATTTGAGATGCACGATTAGGCTTAAAAAGGCTCTTGTGGTCATTAGCCTAGTAAATACCTATGAACCTATAACTAAAACAATAAATCACATTCAAAAAAGATTCATTTATACAACATAAAAAATATTTTAATTAGGGGTACCGCTCAGCCCAGTACAGTATGGCTACACTTTACATAAAGGAAGCACATTTGGCATTAAGCACTTCTTTAGGCAAATCCCTTGTTGAGAATAATAATGCCACTTACCTGGCAATGGCTTTAGCATCTTCAGTATATCTGTGTGTAATTGAAGTGCTAATGGAAAATTGGTAGTATTTATGACTAGTGTGTACTGATACCCGTTGCAAAATTTTATTAATGGCACACACGTCCCTCACACAATTTTGTGCACCAATAATATGTCTCCCTATCTCCTCAGGTTTAAAGTGAGACAAGGTCTATCTCCTTCCATCCATCCCACAGATATTTTTGTTAACTTTCCTCTGGATTCTTTCCAGCAGCCTAATTTTCTTTTACTTTTATGTCCTCCAATTTGACCAAAGTCCTTGAAGAACAGAAGCATTACTTCTCTGCTTCTAAAAGCTATGCCTCTGTAGGAATACCCCAGCATTCTGTTTGCTGATACTAACCAACTGCTCTCAGCCTGGTGGTTCAATCTAGGGGTTATCAACACCCCAAGATCCTTTTCCTCTTCTATTGTCATAGTTTCATCCCCCTTCCTAATACTGCACACCAGCATTTTTGAAAAGCAAGTGCAGCTCTTTGCATTTGTTTGTATTTCACCTCAACAGTTACCCTCCTTCTAACTTGCTCAGCCTTTCCCCTCCTCCATGACTGATCCTGTCTTTGCGCTTTCAACACAGTGGTGGAACCTGTCCTGTACTTCCTCAGATATGTCTGAGGCAACCTGAAGAGTATGGAACCCATGACTTATCACAGCAGTAGACCACTACTCATTTTCTTAATTCTTGACACTGCCCCCTCACCACAACCATCTGCATCCGACCACTTAGTCAGCAGTCCAGTTCTGCTACCATTGACCTACCCACGCCCTTCTAACTCCCTTCCAGTTCTACTCTGTGGGACTGAGATAAAGGCCTTGCTGAAGTCCAGGTTGATGATGTCTATTTGTAGACCCCTTTCAAGTTAACAAACAACCCAGTCATAAAATCGGATCAAGTTTGATAAGCAGCTCCTTCTAACAATGAACTCATGTCAATTGTTGCTCTAGAGATTATTCTCTAGGAATGACAACAGCCTTTTCCAGTTCTCACCAAGATTTTTTCCATGCCACTCTTGCTAGATTAACAAGCCTGTTGTTCCCTGTTTTTTTCTGCTACACACACACACACACACACACACACACACACACACACACACACAGGTACTATCAAGCCATCTTTCAGTTCTATGGCACTTCTGCGCTAGCCAATGATCTGTTAAGATCTCCATCAGAAATCTACCAACACATTGGCCAAATGTATAAGGGCACTGGAAAGCAGCACATCTGATTCTTGTGCTTCATCCTCTTAAAGCAGCCCTTCCCTCTCTATCCTGGTGTCGCACTGTTGTTCTTATTCTACCCTGCCTCCACCCAGCATGACATCACATATCATCCTCTCACTTTGCCTTGTGAAGGCAGAAGCAAATTATTCATGCAGTGCCTTTGCATTTTCCCATCTTCTGTGATCTCTCTCCATGTCTCTCTCCTATCTTTCCACAACCTAGTCAGTTCTTTCCCTCCCTTTCTTCTTTCAGTTTCTTACCAAAAGCCCTTGTTTCCCTCCATGATCCCTTCTACCATCTCCTTTTCAACCTTAGCCTTTGCTGATCTTACCATTGTTGTTGCTTTTATGCTAGCCTCTCTGTTTTGTGCCTCTCCCATCTCTTTGCTCTCTCTTTTCTCCGTTTTGTAGACCCTTTCATTTGCACTAATTGCTATCCTTCTTTTGCAGCCACATTGGCCTTCTCATTTTCGCTTCTTCACACTCTTAGTTCCTCATCCACTTCTAGTTTGCATCCATGACCTTCTCCCAGCCTCATAACAAATACCTGTCCTCCAGGCTTCTCAAATTACACATCAGTGTCTTTGTTCCCTTGGCCTTTCCATCACTCTGCAACACTGTCTTAACCTGGGCAACATGGTGTCCTCTGCATCAGAAAAGAGAGAATTCTGGACATGGTCCCAGTCAATGCAATCAGTCACCAGTTTGTAAAACTCATTGTTGAAGATCTCAACCATCCTTTGCTCCCTCTCTGCCTTGAGCTCAGATACTCCTAGATTGGTCTTAGCAGATTACGATCAGTGTAGACTATAACCCTCTTCCACCTACTCCATCCCTTAATATCTCATCCTTTCTTCTTGTACCTGGGCAGACAAAACACGATCAGCTCACTGTCTCTCTCCTTCAGTCTCTTGCTTTCCACCCTTTCATCTACCTCAAATTCCAGATCACTTACCTTCACTTCTAACTTTATCTGCACCCTTGCTTTACCCCAGACTAGTGTTGCTCCTCCTTTCTGACCTCACATCTAATACTACCCTTTATGTAAATAGTTACGGTTTTCCCTGTAGTCTCTTGTTTGTTATACCTTAACAACCCACACATAAGCCATGCCCACTTTCATTGAAACCTAATAGCTCAGTGCAACACATTCCTATATTTACCGAATATGTTTACTGGACCCTAGGTGATCTAAACCAATCATCTGTAGACTGGGAAACCTACACCATTACTAGTGAACAAGGACAGACATTCTTGGATGTTGTCAATACAAATGCCATTGAATAATTAGACTACCCACAAGAGGGAATAACATCTTAGATCGTCCTTACTAACATGGGAGTATCTTGAACTATCACTTGCATATCTTTGTCATTTATTAGGTCTGACCATAAATCTATCTCCTTCAAAATAAAACGGAAAACTGAGACCCTTATACCAAAGTTACCTTTAGAAATCTCTGTAAGACAAATTACCTACTCCTAACTGATACATTGTCAAGCTTCCACCAAACCCAGTTAACTCAACTGAATATGCTGAAATGTGCACCTTCACATTATGACACCATGTCAAAAGCTGCATAGATGCTACTGTACCCTACAGAAACACACATGGAAAACACCAGAAAGAAACACACATGGTGGAAGCATAATATCAACAAATGCTAAAATAAAAAGAAGAGAACTTTGACCAAAAGTAAGAACAGGGAAGCCACAAAAAAGAGAGAGTAAACACAGCAAAAGGCTAGTAAAACTGTTAAATGAAGTTAGTGCAGACAAAAAGTCTGAGGAAGCATCTGTTAAGACATGAAAGCACTAACTTTATTAAACACTTTTGCAGAAACAAACAAAGGACCGGTGAATTAAGCTCCTCTAAATAAAATCCAAATGAGAAGCCACAAAAAAGAGAGAGCAAACACGGCAAAGGACTAGTAAAACTAAGAACAGTAATTTCCAGAATGACAGAGCCCAAGCAAGCAACTCAGGAGCTTAATAAAATCCACTAAAACCAAGTCTGAGGCTAAAATAGCTACCCAAGTGCAAGACAATCGCAAGGCCTTTTAAGTTGTTTGTAATCTTTATAACTGGTTAGATCGGACCAAATTGTGCTGGCGGGGATTCAAGGACATGGCCACCAAATATATCTCGGCTCAGAAATTCATCATATATGGACCTAGGAAGAGAGCCTATTACAGTAAACTTTGGAAAAGCCTATTTGAAATAATCCTGTGCGACTAAAATCTGGCTTTCCTACAAGATACCTTCCAAATAATGATTCAGCTCTCTTTCTTTATTTATGGGGCAACTCTCTACTACTACAAAGTACAAGTAGGGCTGTTAATAGGTAGTATTAACAGTACTGACACTGGATAAATCTTAGCTTTTAGTACTGGTAGCACTGTATATATTACCCTGCATAAGGTTTTGTTGTTAATTTGTATACTATGCATAATTACAGACCCAAAAGTCTTCTTCCAGACTCATGTTAAATATGCTCTTATGTTCATCTCACTTTATAACAAGGTCACAAGCATCCAAAGACTGGAGCCATCTCAGTTTGAGCATGACCTCACCTTGACAAATCCACTCAACCTGATAGACTTTTTTTTAAAAAGATGATCAAAGTAATGGGTGAAAGTAAAATGGACATGGCATATCTTGAACTGGACAAGGCTTTTGATACAATCCCCCACTCAAGCATAGTGGGAATAAACCCTTGTGTCACCCTTTGGATTTCAAACAGGCTCACAAACAGTACACAGGAAATCTAAATAGGGGAAGTTACCTCCACAAAGAGACAAGTGGAATCCCTCAGAGCTCAGGTTTGGTGCCAGGACCTCTTCTGTTTGTTATCTACTTTTCTGAAATAAAAGTAAATAGCAAAGGCCTCTGGCTGACTAAGTTTGCAGATGACAGCAAGCTAGGATCTGTCATTGAATCTCCAAATGACTTAGTCATTCTACGGAAGGTTGCCCCAAATAAATAACTGTTGTCAAATTCAGGGATTGAAACTAAATGGCAAAAAATGCATTCTGATATCCTTTGGGGAGTCATCTACCCCAGGGAACTACCACACTGACAATACTCCCCTAAGAGTTGACATGGTGGTTTGGGATTTGGGAACTTATGTGAACAGTAACCTAACTTTCAACCAACATGTGTCCATTATTGTATGAAATTTCTTCTATATCACACCTTATCAATGAAGGGATTATGTCTAGATCTAGGGATGCCACTGGCCCTGTTACTCAGCCTTCATTAGGCCAGTCTTGAATATAATACCCCTTTTTTGTCATGCATCTGTACAGACATTTACACCAACTGAAATGTCCACAGAGATACCTTATTAAAAAGATACAGGGCTTAAATTATATATCCTACATGGACCGACTCAAAGCTCTTTGTGACCTATATCTGGCATACAAGGCATGCTCTGACCCAAAACTGATGGCTTTATTGCATATCAGCAAGTCAAATGACTTCAGAAATGCTCAGTCCAGGAATCTAAACCTCTTCTATAGCATCAGCAGACTGGTTTGGAAGGACAGGTATATCTTGTAGGAGGAACAGACTCCCCATCTACATAAAACAAATCTTATCTATATCCATATTCCCGCGCAACTTGGATCTATGGGTGGAAAACACAAAATTTACCCCAGGACTGTCTCCGGTTCTACTAATGGACAAAGACAGCTCCTAAATGTTTTCTCCCATGAATGGATCCCCTCAAATTATCTATGGTATGATCCTAGTTATTCTCACTAGGGATAATATATAATTATCAACCATGGGATGGATAAGGCCAATCTAACACCAAATAGAATAGGTTAATTCAAGACCCACAGAAAATTTGGCTAAACTTAAGTTATAGATCTCCCTCCATGGGTCACGACACCCATGAAGCCTACTTAACCAAATTGAAGACAATCCAAATTTTACCAAACACATTGGTTATGGGGGATTTCAATTATCCCACCATCAACTGGGAAACCTATGCTAGTACAAACTCACTAGCACAAAAGTTCCTTGACTTTGTAAGTTCAATTGCCCTGGACCAAATTGTCCATACCCCGACAAGAGGAACAAACATTCAAGATCTGGTCCTTACCAACCTGTCAAACAGGTGCACTGCTCCAACTGCTGGACCCTCATTACTTAAAACTGACCGCAAATCAGTCACCTTCAAACTGACACTAACACCAGAACTCACAAAGGGTGAAATCAGACTAAAAAACTTCACAAAGGCAAACTATACCCTCCTAGGTGACAGTATAAATGCATTTCAAGCCCCGCCCCTAGCTGAAAGTGGTAACTACACCAAAGCTTACAAGAAACCCCTGTACAATCACTTGCATACGTGTATAAACTCGACTGTACCAGAGGGAATCAAAGCCAGAGTCCCAAGTTAAATCAAGCTGCCAGGATGGACTTCCAGCATCAACAATCTCTATGATAAATGCAAAAAGCTGCTGTGCAAGAAAACAAATACAAGGACCTAACAATGGACAAGCATCCTCTTCAGCATTAATAAGCAAATAAGACAACTTGTCTAATCCTCCAAGAACTCCTTTGAGAGAAATCTAGCAACTACTGCCAAGGAGAACCAAGGCCTTTTACAGCTGTTTACATAACCTAAAGGGTAGGACCCAAATATGTGCAGAACTGGTGGCCAATGGTATCACACACACTGACCCCACAGAGATAGCGAACCTGCTAGCAGATAGGTTTAGCGAAAATTTCACTCCCTTATCCAAACCCTCCCGCAAACTTTCACCCTACCTCACATATCTGAAGAGCAGGTCCTCAAAGCCCTGTCCAAGGCAAAGAACACAACCTGTATGGGACTAGATGACATTCCAGGCTGTCTTCTAAACAGGCTAAAATAATGAACTAGCATCACCACTAAGTACTCTTTTCAACCATAGCCTAACCACGAGCTTTGTTCCTGCGGAATGGAGAACAGCTACAGTTATTCCCTTCCACAAATGTGGCCTAGCAACACACCTGGGGAATTGCAGACCCATAAGCCTGACCACCCTCATCTTTAAGACCATGGAATGTATCATTATGGACCTCAAAGACATTGGGTGAACTCCAAACCCTAGACCCTACCCGATTCAGCTTCATGAAGGGCATATCATGCCTGTTAAATCTGGTGGATTTCTTTGAAAGTGTGACCAAGGCCATTGATAAGGGCAAATCTGTGCACACAGCATACCTCAACTTGGCAAAGGCTTTTGACACAATCCCACATTCAGGCATTAGCGATAAACTTAGCAAACTGAACGTAAACCCCTTTGTTGTAAGTTGGGTTGCCAACTGGCTCTCAAACCGGACACACACTATCAAAGTGGGCGAAGTCACATCAACCACAAGACCTGTTACCAGCAGGGTGCAACAGAGGGGTCAGTGCTGGTGCCCCTACTGTTTGGTATATGCTTCTTAGAAGTTCAGGTCAAAACCAAAGGGTTATGGCTGACCAAGTTTAGAGACGACTGCAAACTAGGAGCAATCAATGAATCACCAAATGATGTCAGAATACTCCAGGATGGTCCCACACAAACCAACGACTGGTGTATTTAGTCACAGTCGCAAACCGAATGCAAAGAAATGCATCATCATTCTCTTTGGCACAAGCAATGCCTCTTCACACTATCACACTATCAAATCAATAACAATACCCTAAGTACCCATGAAGTGGTAAGGGACTTGGGATCACAGGTTGACTGCGACCTTAACTTCGACCATCATGTGTCTACCATTGTAATTAAAGCTTTCCATGTAGCTCACTTGATTAGTAAAGGCATCACCTGAAGAACAAAAAAAGTTATAACCCCCTATAATTGCCACTTATCTGGCCCATAATTGACTATAACTCCCCATTTGGTATGTAACCTAGTAAGCTTCTACTTCAATTAGGGAGACCTCAGAGGTTTCTAACAAAGATCATCAAGGACCTCCAGCATGTGCCTTACATGGACTGACTGAAATCCCGGTCACTATACTCCATATCGTATAGATTTCTTAGGGCAGACTCATGCCTGGCCTTCAGAGCAAACTAAGAACCAAACCTAATGAACTTATGGCATATCCATAAATCAAATTGGTCTAGGGTTACCCTTTCCAGGGACTTAAATATGGCCTGTGACTTAATTAGGACATGCTGGAGGGGTAGATTTATCTCCCAGCGACTGCCATGGCTTTTTGTAACAGGTTACCAATTTATGTCAAACAGAGCACCTCTATGACACTGTTCAAGAGGATCCTGGATGAGTGTATGGGGCACCTTAAATTCTTACCAGGGATAGCACCCACAATGCTCCTGGACATGGGCAGTCATCACTAAATGTAATCTTAGGTATTGACTAGTACCTCTACAGTACTACTTTGGGTTGAAACGACTAGGTTTAATATGACTTCAGGGTCCATAGCCTAGTAATCTGCTATGATCACAAGGGCAGATGGCCCAGTACTTAGCTATGAACCTATGCTCGTGGAAAATGACTTCTGGTTAAATGAAGACAAGTTTGCCGAAGAAAGTGTGTGCGCACGCACACAGTCATAACGATCAGGCTCTCAAATGACTACTGTAATTGTAATACATACTATGATGCTCTCAAATGCACATCTGGAGAGTACATGGTATTTCTAGAGAAATGAACCAACACACAAATTTAAATGCAGAATACATCTCAGCATTAAACAAAACTGTAACTATATGAGACAATATAAACAGGATTCCTATCCACATGTCAGTAGTTACAATTCTCCTCATCCCAACTTTTACAACATTTGAGTACAACTGCATGATTCTAAATATACAGCAATCAAACATCTCAAAAATATCAGTCAATGCTTGTAAAGTAAACATTTTTGGCACAGTATATGACTATATTACCTAACTGGAAAAGGAATCCTGCAGAATTTACTGCTTCCTGGCCCATGCATTACATCCCTGAAGCTTATCCTTTGGGATCAGACCTGCACAGTCAGGAGTAAATGCCTGTATATCTCATGCCTCTCACTATATATAAAACACTCGGACAAGTAGTTCCTATTTCATCTCACTGTCATGTAAAATTATAGCTGCACAATTGACACTAAAGAAGGAACTCACTCATTAACACAAAACCTATGTTTCTTTGTGTAAAATATAATGCATACTGTTTGTAACTTGGTTTTGATGCTTGATGTGAAAAATTGAAAACAGCATGAATCTATTACATAAGATTTAAATTTAAAACCCCAGAGTAATTGCTTTCTTTTTGAAACTGCCTGAAATGAGTTTTTATATTGTTGAGCAGCTAATTTCTTTTTAATATACTCTGTGTGAAATGAATTCTCAGTCTGCTCACAAACTTACATTTTAATTTACTATTGTATCATTACTTCAGAGTACTAATTATTATTTCATTTTGTTCTTATCAAAGTACCTTTTATACATACTTTTAGAGAGAAAAATATTGGATTAAATTGGTTTAGACTGATGTCGTGGCATACTTAGTGAAGGGCTTTTCTGTTAATAGGCTGTAACTTCTTTTACTGAAAATTTCCAGGAGATGTTCAGTACTTTAAATGAGAAAAAATATATATATAAAAAAAAAAAAAACACTTCCTGGGATATCAGTTCAGAACAGAAAATAATTAGATGTGATGAAGCCTTCAAGGTTTGGCCTGCTGCTTCAGCCTATGTGCATCTTGCAGCTATCTTGACTGAGTTCTTTTTGAGTCCTCTCACAATTATGCTGAGGACTTCTAAGTTTATAACTGAATCCAGCATAGCAGAAATGCAATGAACCTATGCTAGACTGGTGTGCCAGTGAAAAATCCTGATTATGTAACCGTGTGTTCAAACTAGGGATGTCTGATTTAATCAGAGCACTGATATTGTTCTACATGTGCAATGCCTGGGTGCTTATATACCTCCACACTGATATTTTTAGAAAAAAAATTATAAACATCAGTGAAGGAAATATTATTTACATTTTAATTTATATCTGCAAACAAAAGTACTGCAATTGTGTGTGTCAAAATCACAAAGGGTTATTAAATGTTAAACAGAACTGGTAAATATAAATCCTATGTAACATTTCACATCTTGTAGTACCTTCCTTAATCCATGCTTTAGTGTGATCTGCTATATATGACTACCAGAAATTTTCACTAAACAAAAAATTACTGTACTTGGTTTTTGGAGATCACTTTGTTCATGCATACATTTTATTACAGTTGAGAATTCTAAATTACACAGTTAATAGTGCAAAGATGTAATAGTGACATTAGGACTGACATAGAAATTTGTTCACCAAGCAAACTAAACTCACTTCTCTGTTCTAAGGCATTTTGACTTGCCTCTTTGTTATGTACCGTCATTATTTTATAGTTCTTAGAAAGTAGCTTTGTTGTTTTCCATAGAAAAATCGATGGTCTCAGAAGCGTAGCTGGTTCAAACACTGCCCTTGGCCAGTACTGTGAACCAGCGCCCTACCCTCTCCACTCTTAAAGTGGACAGCAGAAGGAAAATGCACTTCATTGTAATAAGCAAATCCATACATTGTAAGTGCTCAGCTTATTACAGTTAGATCTATGACCCACCCCAGCTTTTCCGTTGAAGAGCAAAAAAAAAAAAAAAAAAACAGACATTCCTTTTGCTGCACACCAACCAGGTGGTTGGATGCACGGCACACCCCCATCACTCCTGCACTATCCATTCAGGTCCCATTTTTGTTCCCTCCTTCAACATAATTTCTTTGAAACTATAGCAAACAGCTACTGCAGTTTATACC
This sequence comes from Protopterus annectens, assembly GCF_019279795.1. Lineage (NCBI taxonomy): Eukaryota > Metazoa > Chordata > Ceratodontiformes > Protopteridae > Protopterus > Protopterus annectens. Next base: position 538,159,285 of record NC_056734.1, read on the forward strand.
CCACCTGCATGGAGCCCTACAGGTCTTCTGCTTTAGTTTAAAAAAAGTGTGGCAAACTGCTTGCTACAAATTTAGTGAACAGTCTACAGTTCTACACTTTACACCCTGCTTGCATGGAGCGCTACAGATCTCGGGTTTTAATTAAAACAAAAAGGTTTTTTTTTGTTTTTTTTTACTTTTAAACTGTGGCAAACTGCTTGCTAAAATGTACCAAGCAGATGCTACAGTTTAGACCACACACAGTGCACTACTGTGCTCAGGTTTGATTGCAAATGCAATACTGGCTTTTAAAAGCTGGTATTGCATTAATGAAATACTGGGATCAGCTGGTCATGCCCCCCCCCGAACACTTTGCACCAAAGCAGTTGCCCATCTCACCCAACACTAGCTATGCTACTGAGTGGTATGCCAAAGCTATTAACAATTTAAAGCAGTCCCATATATACATGAAAATTGTTGTTGTGGCAGTGTCCAGGACTAAAGGGTGCATTCACAACTGCTGGCAGTAAAGAGATATTAAACTACTGTCACATGGCATGAAAGTGTTGGAGAGAGTGACTGATGAATGAATGCTCAGAGTAGTAGTAAGTAAGCTGGAAATAAGCAGTTCAGATTCAGATCAAGATGCAACACAACTGACCCAATATTTGCAGTGAAGCAGATAGTGAAGAAGCAGCTACAAAAGAGGAAAAGGTCCAACTGGGCATGCCTACACTTGGGGAAAGCATATGACAAGGTCTCAAGAAATCTGATTTGGGCTGCTGTCCAATGAAGTCACAGATACACTGGTAGAACTCATACAGGCTATGAATAGGGGATGCAATGATACAAGTACAAACAGGGTTAAGACTCAAAGAGGGGCTCCCAGTGAGAGTAGGAGTTCATCAAGGACCATCTTTGAGCCCACCGCTGTTCATAATAATGAAGGACTAAACTGGAAATCAGGTTGTCATTACAAACAGAGACTAAACAGGAGCATAAGCAAATGACAGGTGAATGGAATGCAAAATTGAAGGCAGAAGGTATGAAACTGAGTACAGACAAGACAATTGTCATGGCAGCAAACTGAAACAAATCAGAAGAAGCTAAATACTGAGACAGAAGGGAAAACTAGTAGAATAGGTTAACAGCTTCACGTGTCAAGATGCGTTGTTTGAGAAGAAGGGAAGTCTGATGGAGGAGGTCAAAGTTAGAATCAGAGGGGCTGCCGCCAACTGGAACAGAATGTCGGGGGCAGTAAGTGACAAAAGAATGTCAGAGGTTGAAATGGAAGGTGCACAAAGCAGTGGTGTATGTATTGTACATAAATTAGGGCAGTGAATGCAGAGCAGTTGAGGAAGTAATAGGTGATGGAGTTGAAATGCCAGAGACAGGTGGTAGGATGTATACTGTGAAACAGATGAAGATATGATGACTTCAGAGCAGAAGCCAAAGTAGTTCCAATTGCAAAGAAGGCCAAAGAGAACAGATTACAGTGGTCTGGGTACTTGTGCAGGAAAGCAGATGTGTTGTTGAAGATGATTTCGGAGAGACAGGAAGAAGGCAAAAGGAAACAAGGCCTTCCAGCAAAGAGATAGGTGGCTTGTCTGATAGAAGACCTGAGGCAGTCAGGTATGACTGTCAAGAATGAAAGAATGGCACTAAATTGAGGGAGTTGATGACAGCTGGCAACACCCTGACCCCATGTAGAAAATGGGGAAGGGGGGGTTGCTGGTAATGACATTGAAGAATTGTTGTAGGAATGGACTATATTTATAATGTAAGTACTTATTTCACCAGTAATTATACAAGTGTTGTTGTAACTGTTCAGTAAATGATTTCTGATAATGTCAAGTCTTGTTACAAAGCAACAAGCACAGCATGAATCTAATTGTCAATCAAATATCAATCTTTATTGCCTTTAAAATAATTTGAAACTGCAAAATGAGAACATATAGAAACAGATGTAAATAAATGTGTAGTACATTGGGAAAAAGTCGTTTGTAGATACACGAGGTATGAAATAGTCATTTACTTTTAATGTACTATGAGTTTGTTGTATGGTAAAGTGTATACTGTGATAGTGAATGAAAAATATAATTTCTCACTGTGGTACTCAAGTTATAACTAAAACATTACTGTCCCATCCATCCAACCATCAAAACAGACATCCCTCCATTTTCTTATAATCTGCTGTATCCTTTTACAGGGTCACAGAGCTGCAGGAGCTAATCCCAGCAACCAAAACTGAAAGGCTTTGAAACTCACTGTGTACAAGCACTTGTTTATCACGGGATGCATGTTCAAGAGCACACATTCAGACACAAATACATACTCTACATGTGTATCTATGAGCAATTGGGAAGAAAACCAATCAGCCTACAACATGACCTTGTGAGGTAGGAGGAAAGCAGAGCATATGGAAAAATCCATGCAGACCCTGCTCAGAAAGTAACTAGTTAAGAACTGATCTGGAGAAGCTGTTGCTATGTCACAGCAATGTTACTGACTGCATCACTGTGCCACCTTACTAAATATAGTCGTAAGCAGAGGAGCTTATACATGAGGTTGTGCTACTTCAATGTTGTTAGCATTATTAAAGCAACAAGTTTTTTTACACTGCAAAAGTAACTTGAGCAGCAGTATTTATTGACTCAATTCACATGGTAGAAAACTCAAATTTCACTAAGGAGAAATGTGCATTTTTAGTGAACTTTTTCACATTATGGATGTTTAGTATTCTACTAGGTAACCATTTAAAATGGTGGGACTTGCTCTAGCAAGTCCTGAAATACAGAGACTGAATGGCAAAAAAAGACTTACATATATTAACTCTGAAATGGCCATTTCTCACTCAGAATGTTCCCTTTTTTCTGAAGTATGATGATCTCAGAGTTTTATATATGTGTGCATGTGTCTTTGAGAGTTGTCTCCCCACTTGCAAAAAAAATTTCAAATGTTGACATTTCAATAGGAAGACATTCTACCACCTTAATAAGTCTGCAACCATGATGTATCAGAACAGAGCCAGTCTGACGACTTATATTGAGCTAAATGTATAGATATAGAATGTGTTCAACTGAAGAAGAATTGAACTGTGTACCATTTTGATTTCAGCTTCATTATCAAGTTTATTGGGATGTTTAAACCTAAGCATTTTACATAAAGAAAGTGAAGCACATCAAACTGTTAAATGAAACACAAATCACAATATACTGCAAACGTAAAATGTAAGACACAGCAAATCTGTAACATTGTTTAAAGGAAGGAACTTTGAGCAAAATAAAAATGTACTGCAATAAAACTGAAGGCAATATAATACAAAAAATTGTACTGCAATAAAACTGAATACAATATAATACAGTATATTTAAAGAAATCAGTGATGAAATTCCAAAAATGTATAAACAACTGTGTGTTATCTGGGCTATAAATTCAATACAACACACATGCATGAAACACAGACCCACAGGAATTTAAGTGCTTTCATCTTTAACAAACTAAGACTTAATCAGAACAAATTCATTACACCAAAGAGCTCAACTAAATATTAATGACAGTCAGATGACATGAGTATACCAATTAAATCAAATATCTGCAAGAAAAACAGTAGCGTGTCCTAAAACTATAAAATTCATACCAGTTTCACCATTACCTGAGACTTTTGCATCTATTCTCTTTCAGTTCATATTTAATATTAAGATGATCTTTGTAACCATGTATATGCCTCTCTTTAAATTTGTCAATGTAATTCCTTGCATTTCAAGGCAGCATTTTAATTACCCCTCTAAAATCACATGAAAAATGTTCAACACCACAAAATTCAAACTTTTTGAATCTACTGCAGTGAAAGGAGTTTTTAAATAAGGCATTTGCCTGTTTTCTTTTTTTAATTGATGATATTGTGTTCATAAATCCTTTCATTTACAGTTCTAGTGGTCTTGCCTACATACAATGCTGTATAGGAATTAGATACTTACTTGCAAGTAAATGTCTCATTAACCTGAAATATTCTGGTAACATGGGGAACATAAAAAAAAAAAAAAGACAAAATAAAAGGCATTTTTTACCAGAGAGGCAGGAAAAGGTATCACATTTATTCTACTTGACAAATATTTCCCTACACTGATTATTAAAAATTATTTAAAGTTAGCACATCATCACTTAAGTCTTGAGTCTCACCTAGTATTTCTTTAAGATCTCTGATCCCCAAATTTTCTTCCAGTTATTAGGAATTATGTTAACAATACTAGGAACATCTACTAAATCTATAACAAGATAGCTATACCTAATGTTGTGTCTATCATTATTGTGTTTCCCTGCATTAAAACATGGTATCAATACAGATGGAAAACCAAATGTTCTCCTTTCCATTATTTATACAGAGGTTTCCTCTACCATTTCAGAATCTCTCTCTTATTCTCTAGTCCAGCTCATCAGAAACCATCCTACTTTATCTAGCACACTGACTTTTTATTATGCATCTTTTACTGCAAAAAGGATGGCAACTGTGAAAATGTAAATAAGTTTTTTCAAAACTCCATTTTCTGAAAAATGGTAAATTTAATACCTGCATTCTCCAATTATTATTTTTTTTTTGGAAATTAAAATGTTTAAATAGGAAAAAAAAATGTAAATATTCGAAAAGCACTAGTGCCAGCTGCTAAAAAGGACTTCTGAAATTCTGTTAAAGAACCATTCCACAAGATAAAAACATCATCAATAAAATGTGAATAAAATACTACTTTCTCAACCAAATCAACCAAAGGGATCTTGTATAACACTGTCTCCCCATTTGGCCAATACTAAACTGGTAAAAACAGGAGTCCTTGCTGCTCCCACTGCCACTCCTCATATCTGATAACATTTTTCATTAAAAACAAAACAGAACATTTTTCTCAATAATTATTTCTAAAGAAGAGCAAATAAAAATAATAAATGCATTTGAAAACTTAGATATCCTGCTTTGAAAAGCTTAATCATTATATCCACATTAATCTATAGCTCTTTATTACTGTTTATAAATGTTCTCAGTTTTTCAAAAAAAAAAAATGACAAGACACATGCACCTACTATCAATCTTATAGGAGGGTTTAAACTGCTTTTGTGTGAAGTTTCAATATTCTGAATACCCCAATCTTAGAAATTCAACTTTTCTTTTGTATTCCTCTTCACTTACAAGAAGCCAGTCATCCTTTCCAGCATCTGTATGCACTCCAAATTTTGTTCTCCCTTTAAAACTGAAAGCGAGACTCCGTAGTACCCATGCATCCTTATCCAACACCCGAGGAGCCTATCACCTTAAGTGAAGTACCTCCATAAACCAGACTATTTTTTGCAATCCACAAGACAAAGTGTAGGTAGCGTTCACATTGTGCTGAAAGTACTAGCTACTCTGACAAGTACTGCTGTATTTTATAACTCCTCTGTAGTGGCATGCACACTCACGGAGCCTATCTCTGGAGGTATCGCTCTACAGTTTACTCCCTAATCCCCCCACCCAACCTACTCAATTTGGCTTGTACTAGCATTAGTTCAAAAGCGTATTATTGTGTCGTCCTCAGGACAACTGCGCTTAGTGTTTTAAATTGTCTTATGTTTGCAGTTCTCCACCTCTAAAACACACACATTTTACTAACCTGCATATAATTGGCATTGTCTCTAAGGTTATTCTATCTAGGAAACGTTTTACCTAGATTCCTGAGGGTGATTGTTTTTGGTAAAAGTCTGACAGCCACACTTCGACCTGCTAGTAACTAGACTCAGTGGTGTTTGCAAATCTCGCATACTTACCTGGGAACCCCTCCTCTCATGCAAAGTTACTTAGACTACCTGAAACTCCACTGGTGTCTTTCCTTTTGTATTCTTCTTCCCTTAAGAGAACCTGGTTATCATTTCCAGCATCTGTGTGCATGCCAAATGTAAGTTGTGATAAATGAAACAGTATTCTACCCACGCTAGCGACTGATTTTGCTATGGGTCATACTGCCGCCTTGTTCTGACTAGCCAGTGTTAAATATTTCTGCTACTGTTCATTGCCTGTTAAAGGGACCACAGGCTTTGCAACCAGCATGTTTCTGTGATACCTGATTTTGCCAGTATGTATTGATCCCTGAGCTACTCGCCACTGAAAATGGACTATTTGCCCAGTCGGACACTACCTGGTAAACAAATGTAAATAAATAAAGAAATTAGTATAATGCAAGGGGTATGTTACCACTGGATAAAAAATCCAACAGAAAATAATCATATTTTAGTACACTATACTAGTATCCTTTTATGAAATTTCTCTATAAACATTATAATCATTTAACTTGGGAAACATAGTGTTATTGAACTGATCATGATAACTTTCCTTACAATTCCCTTTATCAGCCTTCATGAAATGTAAATCACTGAGGCTTTTAAAGTATTAGTTTGTTTTGGATATTAGTTAAGCTGTAAAATCTATTCACGGACAGTTTATTTAATATTTTCATAATTTCTGATAAGCAAACATTCTCAAATGTTTTAAGGGAGTGGCAAAGGGGGTGATCAAAGATGCTACTTTTCTTGAAGCGTTCAGTATTCTCTTTGAAAAAAACTCCATGAAAAAGGTATGCTAAGTTTATCTTACATGTCAATAGTTTAAGTTCAATAATGGATCTGTTTAAATAAACCCACCTTGACAGAACAAATGACATACCCCAGGAGACACTACTATGTCAGTTAAATTAATAATAGGAAATCCAGTGGAATTTACCTTATTCTCTAAGAGGTCCTGCCTCTCAGAAATATACTTCCTGCTGTTCCTTTTCCTCACATTCTTGATTGTTTTTGGTGAGTTCTCTGTTAGGATTCCTTTTGGCTGATGACCACTATTCTTATTGCTCCAAGGACAGACCTGTAAAGAACAGAAATATAAAGCTTTCTAATAAAGTAGCACCTGCACCTGCAGAATCAGTTTTGCCAATCCCCTCCTTGGAAAGCAACGAAGGTACTGAAGACCATAAATGGAAGGCTTTAATAACATGAAGCGTTTTTCATCCAGTACAATGACTGGACTTCATCAGACAAATAACAGAAACACTACATGTCCTTTTATACTTAGTTAAAACCATGTGGTTAATAAATCACATAAGTCAATCAATTAAACATTGTCAATTGATCATTGTTACATACTAAGGAATACTAAGCAGCCTTAAAGATACATAACTAAATGCATACTTATATACCAGTGTTGAATCTAAAAACAACAAACATATATATGCAAATTTCATACTATAAAATTAATATATAAGGAAATAAATTAGGTAACCTTAAAATTCTCAATGCATTCATAAAAAAATTCCTATAAGTATATATATATATATATATATATATATATATATATATATATATATATATATATATATATATATATATATATATATATATATATATATATATATAAAATAAATAAATATGCAACTAAATCATGTTGTTGTCTTTCGGCTTATCCCGGTTAGGGGTTGCCACAGTGGAACTCCAGTCCGCTAATGTTTGGTAGTGATTTTTTACGTGCCGAGTTACCAGCCCTGATGCACAACCTTCAATGAAGGCACGCCCATTCATGCATGCCTCCTCACAGAAGACGCTCTAGCTGAGAATCGAGCTGGACAACGTCTTGCTGTGAGGCGACAACGCTACCGCAGCACCACGTTAACTATAGTGGTAAAGCATACTTTTTCACTAATCTATAATTATTAAAAACCTTTAAAAAATCTGAATTAATTTAATTTCATACATTTAAAACAAGTTACTAAATCTAAATACAAGTACTCTAACTAGTTACTAGATCAAGGGCAAATGTTAAAAACCTAATGGAATTCACAAATACAACAGAGCGTGTCACCAAGTAAAATAACCATCATCTATTTAAACTCCTCAATTTCAAAAAACAGGAGATAGAACAAGTGTCATTCAAATATGGGTAGTGGTAAGAATTTAATCTGAATTGCCACAAAAGTTCCAATTTTTCTAAAAGGACCACCCCTTAGTTGAGTTGCAACTTGGTCTATTAGCCTAAAGTTAAAACTATGTGTAGGGTAGTTAATAGTGTGTCTAGCTAAGGCATTTTCAATTTTATTTTTCTTCATTGCATATAAATGATCATAAACACATTCTTTAAATTTTCTCTCAGTCTTCCCTACATAGTAAACTGAGCAACTAGAACACTGAGCTAAATAAACCACCATTCTGGTATTACAGTTAAACCTTTTATTTATAGAATATGTGGTTCCTTCTAAAGAAAATTTTTGGCCAGTAGCTATGAATCTGCAAATATTGCAAGACTCACACTTATATATACCCAGGTTACTGACTTCCATGGGGATCGGTTTCTCTAATTGTTTTAAATGATTTCCTTTCCTAAAAATTATTTTTGGGGTGGACCCCACTTTATCAATAATAGACATATCATTAGTTAAAAAACTCCAATTTTTCATGACAATCTTTCTAATCTCTACTGTGTCAAGACTGTAAGTCACAATAAAACTAATGTTATATTTACTAGCATTAGTTGGGGCTACATCCAAAGTAGTTACTAAACCAACCGTATTAACATTACACATGTCTTCTCCAGCTGGGTCTATTACAGTTAATAGTTCATCTGGTAAACCTAAAATTGGTTTATAAATTCCTACTGAGCATTTCTTTGTAACTTCAATTAATAAATCCTGGACCAATAGCTCAGGATAACCTCTCATAAGAAACATTTGCATAAGGAGATCACATTCTGCCTGAAAATCACAATCCTTAGTGACCATCCTGGCTGCTCGGACAAAGTGACCTTTAATAACCGAGCGTTTTTGACTGAGTGGATGAAGGCTTGAAAAATGAAGAAACGTATTAGAATTCATTTCTTTCCTAAAAATCATCGCTGTGTAACAACCCAAATTAAAATCTTTCTTCAATAATACATCCAAATAAGAAATACTCTCCACTCCAAAATTGCTAGTGAAAGTTAAGAAATCAATACTTTCATTGAATTCCCACAAAATGGCCCTAGCTCTATGTTCATCTCCATCTAATAAGATGGAAATATCATCTTCCTTGGATGCATTCTGCAACACACTAGCGTTAGCAGCTGCAGATGCTTCCCAAGTCACCAGGAAGATCCCCAGTTATCACAGACAGTTCCTGTAGTGATCAAGCAGGAGGATCCCCAGTTATCACAGGCATGATTCACAGAGTGATAAGGCAGGAGGATCCCCAGTTATCACAGGCATGGTTCACACAGTGATAAGGCAGGAGGATCCCCAGTTATCACAGGCATGGTTCACACAGTGATCAGGCAGGAGGACCCCCAGTTATCACATGCACGGCTCTCATAGTGATCAGGTTCAGCCACTCCATCTTTACATTTTTTTTTTACTGTTTATTTTTTATGAAATACATCAGCAAACCACAAGCAGACTTATTGTTGCATTTAGTGTAGAAACATGCCAAAAATAAAGGTGGCACTCACAGCGAAAGAGACCAAGCAAAATAAAACTGCATGTAAAAAGCAGGTATGGTCATAATCAGCAGAAGGCTTTCACATGCCAGCAAGTAATCAATATAAATAACTAAACAGCATTAAAGTGAGCCCTGATGCCCTGGGGCTGTACAGAACAGACCTCAGGAGACACTAGAGCACTGGGAGAATGCACCTGATGCCCTGGGGCTGTACAGAACAGACCTCAGGAGACACTAGAGCACTGGGAGAATGCACCTGATGCCCTGGGGCTGTACAGAACAGACCTCAGGAGACACTAGAGCACTGGGAGAATGCTCCGACTCCCTAGCTTTCACCTTGCACAGTCCGCAAGAACTGCAAGCTATTATGCATCTCTCATACACAATGGAACATGCAGCCAGCTCTCAAGACTGATGCAGCATCTCCTTTCCCCAGGTATTTCAATGCTAATTTACCAGGCTGTGAAAGGAAGGTATTTCATCTGCATGTTGTGTGGAAATCCAGGAGGTTTCATTTGAGGGTTTAAAAGGAAAACACCTATGTAATGCCCAAACTTGGGAATTGTGGGGCATTTTTCCCTTATTTTTCAAAGTAAAAGGTGAGGGAAGGAAGGTCAAACTTTGTATTCAGCAGCACTCCGAGTTACAAGATATAATCAGAAAACTGTTTATGGAAGAGCCAGAATAAGTGGGAATGTTAATAGGTAAGTACTAAACTGGCTGCCCTTGTGAGTCATTTTAAGCCTGGCAAATTTCCCTTGGTGAGAATTAAGCCCTGTACTTTCTGTCTGTGAGGTAAACACCTTAAACTTTACACTAGCCCCCTGCATGAACAGAGAGAGGAGGTCAGGTATTAGGGAAGTACATACAGATGAATCTGCAGTGGTTATGAGGACACTATAAGATTCTTCGCCTAAACTGGAAGTCTTAGGTAAAATATCTCAAAAAGCATCAGAGAAGCAAAAATATACAAAGATGCTGTACCAGAATGTTTATGGTAGGTCTACCGTAGCAAAACTGTAGAGCAGTATTAGCAAAGCTACTGCTGGGGAAATGGTAGCCCACATAGCTAAGAGATTAGAGAGATATAAAGTAACTACGCTGGATTAATACACTGTTGTAAATTAAGTAGAAGGAAGGGTGTGGGTTCATTGTGGGGTATCTAAGAGGAATTAAGGAAACTGTAGAACAGATTTTGGATTATTTCAGAATTATTAATTTAGTGAAGCTGTACAGGAAATAGCAGTGAAGGTTAAAGGTTGAAGAGATTAGCTGACTGGAATGTAGAGAGTGAAAGAATTATTACACCCCTCCATTATAGCACAAATGTAACCCAAACATCACAATAAATATTAAGGATCTTGTAGTACTGTAGTGTCCTTTTATCAAGGTGAAAACTGTTCTTGTACTGGAATACGTTCATTTGACTGAAAACCCAAAACAATGAAAAGCTCAATGTTGAAACTCAAAATATAGAAAATTGAATTTGCCATTTCCCCACTGTTGTGGCCTTCCATAAACAATTAACAGAAGATGGGGTGGTGCAGTCCTCCACATGGGGGCAGCATGGCGGCTTTCCCCTGCATTAATTAGGTTTTCGATATTTTGAGTTTCAACATTTTGATCTTTTCATTGTTTTGAGTTTTCAGGCAAATGAATGTATTCCCTGTATAATAATGTCACCTTTGTATTAATGCGCTTCTCAAACTTGAGCAACATTTCTATGCTATACTTTCAGAAGACCATCATAGATGTAGGCTGCTGAAAATGGAATTGTACAGATATGTTCAAACTAAAGTAAATGCAGTACAAACTATCAGCAGTTAATAATATCAGACATTATAAAAATGCATAATTTACAGTTGTGGATACTGCATATTCATTAAGTCAGACAGTAACAGAAATATAAGGTCTAAGAACCTGAATTTTGACTGGGACATAAACAGAACATGATGGAAAGACAGATGTGTTTCCCAAAGAATTTCCCTCCTATGGTGGTCATCTCTCTTATAGACAAAGGTAGCTTATAAATGCCCGGCCCTCAATGTCCTATTTGGATACAGGAGATCATTATTGTTTTAGGAAAACCTAGCTCGGCTTAGAAAGGCCCCACCCCCCAGGATGTAAGCCTGGTAACACTCTTCGAAGCAATGGAATTCTATCTAAAAGTCACTCGTGCCTTGATCTAAGGTGTCTAGAGGACAAAAAGTCAGAATGCACTAGCATTATTTCATAGTTTAAATTAACTAATTCCCTTTTCTATGATTAACTGATTTCACTAAATACTCCAGTTGATCTCAACATTAAGGACATGTAGCTAACACATCTGATATTAAAAAATATATGATCTGTCAGTCTCATAACCTTTTCTTTCAAAACCATATTCAATTGTAGGGTTCAGTAGGTATTTGCATAGTTTATAATGTTTTGTGTGTATCAGTCACTATGGTATTAATCTGATCTTTATGAGGTGTGCCTTTCATCTATAAACATGAAAACACAATAAATCAATTACTACATTTGTACTATGTATTGATCTATTTAATGTATCTGTTGTTAAGACTGTTTCTGATTTATATACACAATTGTGAAATTTATGCTTATCATTTTATGACGGAAAGTGGTCTTTGGATCAGTCTCTTTACTCGATTAGCAAATGAAAGTGAAAGAATGAATAAATTAAAAACTAAATATTAATTTATATTAATCTGTTTCTCTAATCATAAAATACAATCTATGTGATGTGTTCCCTTCATCTTAAAACTGCCTAAAAAACAGTTACCATTGCCACAGCCTGCATCCCCAGAATGTTAAGATATACATACAATCCATGTAATTCATGCCCTTGTTCTAAGAAATGGCCAGGACTTTCACAATTATTACAGCTCACATTTCCAGCATGCTGTAATACGATTATCTTACGATCATTTTGCTTTTTCTATGTATACATTAAAATAGGGGTATCGGTTAGCATAATTAATACTTTTAGTTTACCAAGTTAAATTCTGTTTAATAATGAAATGCTGTTTGCTGCTCATCCCTATACAATGTTCAGTTGTATAAGAACATGTGCTACAGCTCTGTGAAAGTCTATTATAGGTTCATCTGCCAGGATGTATAAAAGAAGAGGGAATGAAGTTATAATATTCCAGATGTTAATATAACGCTACCTGAACACCGCCCAAGGTCCACTGTGTGTTACAATAGTAATGCACCATGTCTGGGTGTGGGTTACATTGGGAGCTACTCATACCTGGCATGCTTTGGTCACAAGATGAAGTCCCAAGTGGCCAAACTTCAAAGTCAGGCATCATGAAATACTAATGGAGCACAAAATCAAATATGGCATTTTGCTATCATACCATTTTTTATATTTATTTAGTAATTTATTGGTTAATAAAGTTATTTTAGCTTTATTTTACTACTGTGTGTTCTGCAAAAAAAAAAAAACATAGAAAGAGAGAGAAGGTCTATATTTTGACTCAAAACTTTTCCTTGGTGTGCCATATCACCTTTTAATAATAGCACAAATTAAGTTAATTAAAAGTGCTGAATTCCCTCCATCCTCTTAGACCCACAAAGACATGTTTTAATATAGAAAGGGACAGAATCAAATAAGTACTTTTTAATTATTTGATTTTTTTTTTTTATTTTAACTTCCATCTCCTAAAAACATGCCCATATATTAACTAATATACACAGACATGCACAAATGTGCCTATAGCAATATTTATACAAGTAACATTTTCTAAGGAAGACTGATCCAGGTTACTACATCCCATTCATATATGCCTTTTATGAATTGCCTCTTTTGTTAATATTCTCAACAAATGTGCACAAACACAGAAGGTATTCATCACCTTCAGCCTCCCCATGGAGCTCCTGCTGCTTTGATGTGTTTTGCATCCTGGCTGACCCCTGCTGACCAACACACATTTCACAGAGTCATTTTCATACAAGTATATTAGTTTATAATATTTAGAATTTATCAAACGCTATTAAAGCGTGTCTGCTTTGCATTTGTGGATACTAAATACTACTTTGTGAGGAAAAGAAAACGGTTGCAAGTGTTGCCTTCTTCGTGCAAAGCACACTAAATCATTTCTTTAACCAACACAGAATAAATTAGAGCACTACAACACTACTGAATGAAAAATGATCAACTAAGCTAATTTTTAAGTTAATGTTTTTTTTTGCATTATTTTCCTGACTTTGTAGTGTGGAACTAAAGGAACTGACTGTATTGCAATGACTATATTTCATTTCACAGTGCTTCTTTTGATTGTAAATTATTATTATGAGTTGTCATACCACTCAATCGGCCTTGTGACATTAAAAAAGAAAGATGGAGGAAGATTTTTTTTTCTGGCTAATGTTAAAAGGAACATGTGCAGTATGAACAATTCACGGTAAGTTTATTTTTTATTACAAGCATTGATAGTTTGTGTTCGCTTTGCAAAGGCATTTTATATAAAATAAAACTCTCGAACCTGATGTGCGTGCATGCTTTACTTGTGCTTCATAATTCTATAAAGTCAATCTTAGCCGTTCCACAAGAAATGCAGTAGCTCTACCTGTCGCTAATAGTTCTAAAAGTATTAATGCAATGTGCCTTTTAGAATCAAGAGTATTTTTTTGCAGGTAAGTAATGGTACTTGGTTTTGAATAAAAGTACTGTTATTTCTGAATAATATAATAAAATGATCAAATCATTAAAACGTAATCATACTGAGTAACACTGTCTCTTTACCCTGCAATAATTCCATAAGTACTTACTGTAACACGATCTGCAAACGTATTTCAAAAAATCAATACTGCTTAGTGTGAAGGCATAATCAAATGACTACCATTAGCATTGACTCACTAGCAACATTAAAGTAAATTATACATCTCTCCAAGCTTATGTTACTATATCTCCAAAATGACATGCTCAGACAAAAATGAACCTTAGAAAACAGCCACAATAAAAAAAAAATTTCTATATGTAATTTCTGTATGGGTTGTCTCTATGTTCTCTGTAAATATTCTATTATACTATCCGTGATATGTGATAGGTAATGATATTTTTGTTACTGTTTGGTGCTTTTCTCCCTGGGCCTCCACTGAAAATGGACATATATCCATTCGGATTATCCCGGTTAACAAATGTAAAATAAAAAATAAATAAATAAAATAATAAGTCATACTGTTTTATCTTTCAGTTCACCCACACATTTCTCTGTATTAATGCAGCCATCTTTTATTGCCCTAAAAGGCAAATTCCAACACATCCCTTTTATAGCATTACTAATAAAGCATGTTACAAATACGTACAGCATCTTTTAAAAAAGCTTCAACCATACTGTGGAATCTATATGCTCTAAAAATCATAGTGTAAGAACGAGGCATATGTTCACCATTTCATCACTGCTACAGCAATCTTGGCCATATGGATTGTTTCCTGATAAGGATATTAACAACTGGCCAGTTTCCAAGGCATTCAGGGTATCTTCCATGTGTCCATATAGCTAAGGCTACTAAAGCAGTAATCATTCAACCATCTACTGTTATGGTAAGTTTACATTCACAGCTGTACTTTTCTGAGGTAATCACATGTTCCATGCAAAAATGTTTCCAATACAGTATTTTTTCTTTGTACTTTACTGGGAATACATTTGTCTAAAACTAACTGTGCTACATCTAAGAAAGATGCCCAATATCTGATTATAATTTAAAATATATCAGCTTTATTTGTTGGTCTCCACAAATAAATATCAATTCACCTGTAAACTGATAGTATTTGAAATTCCTCATCATAAAATGTACTAACCAAAAATGAGTTAAATAACTCATTAAAAAGTTAACATAGAAAAGGATAAAACTTGCTGCTACTGTACTGACTTTAATTTGTATGCAGTATGTTGAATCAAAAAATAAATAAACGAGTGCAAAAAACATACTCTAACATAATTAGTTTATGGTTTGCCTCCTATAAAATAGGTAATAGCATCCCTGCTACAAATTTTTAATCTTTAATTTTGTCAAGACAGTGGTGGAGTATTAGCTGCTGTTTCAAACTGAGCATATGATGGTGCATGTTGGCATATAACACTTGTCCTTTAGAAGGATTGGATAAAGTTGCCAGGAAATTTTAAAGTTTCCAGTAAAGGTTATTTTTTTAGCATGTAGTGTTAGTTGTGAGTTATAACAGAGATAAACATATACTCACATCACCTTAAATATTCTTAAAATTTAGAAAGGGAAGTAGATACTTATTAATCTTAGCTTGCTCCTGTGGCTTTTTCTACATAGCAAAAGTTTCCCTGGACTGGGTAGCCCAGTTTTCTTCAGGTACTGTACCTTTATGGACTCTCACTCTCCAGCATTCAGCCTTTCACCGAGCTCTGCATTTTTAGACCAAAATACATTGAAGGTTCAGAAGCCATTTAGACTACCTTGGCAAAAATAGAGAAATTATTCAACAACATGTCCAGCATCTCCAGGAGCGTGTGTGTTTAAGATGAGTAAAAAGCATACCATTTTATTAAAATATGTAAAAACAATCTTTAAAACAATTAAAATGTAAAATACAAACTGGTTTATAAGGAGGATCACAATTGCAGATGAAGTTTAAGAAGGTATTGTGTTCTTGGAAGCTTGTAAGAGAAAGCTGCTTGATTTACATGGAACAATATTTTGACGAAGTCCTAAACATGGAATGTCTCAAGCCCTGTGATAGTAGCATTGTCACCTCACAGCAAGACATTGTCCCATTCGATTCTCAGCTAGAGCATCTTCTGTGGAGACATTCATGAATGGGTATACCTTCATTGAAGGTTGTGCGTTAGGGCCTGCAACTCAGCATGTAAAAATCAACTGCCAATCATTAGCTGTGGCAACCCCTAACTGGGAAAAGCCGAAAGACACAACAACAACAACAGTTTAATGAAACTAGAATCTTCTATCCAAGGGAAAGGAGACATTTAATTGTGGTGGATTGCATGAGCTTCTTTAAAAACATAACATGTTAATTGAGACATGGGCTAAGAGGAAACTTATGGACAGATTGGTTAATTCTGTGGCTGAGGCTCAAAGGGAACTTCTGCCCTTCAATAGACTCTGCACGATTAAACAAATTAAGATTGCCATTTTATTCAGTTAATGTGTGCGTGTGTAGATATGCATCGCTACAGTACAAAATTGGAGAATTACAGATGAAACACAAACTACTATCCCAAAAACTACAACTGAGGATAACAAATCGTAAGGATTGATGGGACTCCTGGACAAATACTGATGCCATGATTGATACCATCAAATCTCCAGACAACAAGAAGTCAAATACATTTCTCACCTTTACAGGGTTGTGTTTGTGCACCCTGGATATTAAAACTTAATCTAGCCCAAGTGTATGAGTGAATCTATGTTATGTGGTTTGATTTCTGTGAGAGCACTCATGAGTGGATAGCTGCAGGTGAGACCAATGGAATATTACACATTAACTGGGCAAATCTATAATAGTTGCCTGCACAGTGGGCGTTTGCCATTTTGAATGTCCATTAAATGTGAGAGAAGATAGGTGACTTCAGTAATGGAGTTTCTGTTATCTCACAGTATGCACCTTGTCATGGTATTCACCTAAATTTCACATAATCTGTTTGATATTTTTACAGAACTCCATTATGAGCATCCAACTACTTCCAGAATCCTTTACAATGCCAGTGCATGGCTGTCATAAGTATGCATTCAAACATCTGAATTCCAATTGCCTGATGCTTCAGAAGGTACTCTGTACCACAGCCAATCAGAGTTCAAAGATGATTTTGCTTTTCTATTTTCAGAAGTTGTATCGCCGTGTAGTGATTATGTGAATGAATGGTGCTAGTCTGCAGTTTATCTCAGCACCAGTGAGAAGTAGCACTGTCAGATAACCCCAGAGTTAGATATGTGGCATGGAGAGCTGTTGAAAGCACCAAGTCTCAAAAGCACTAAAATTCTGACTTCTCACACAGTGTCCTTGGATAAAGGCTGGCTACATGTAGACTTCTTCAGAACTGGGAGCTTAGATGCATTTCTTTGTTTTACGTGGTAAGCCATTATTTTTAAGAACAGTGGGCCTAATTAGCTGCTAGTATTGTAAGCACTTATTGCTTAGCAAATATCCATGAAGCAAGATATATAGTGTGTGTTCTCAGGCTTGGTCTTTATGGTCACAGCAGAAAATCTGTTAGATGGCATATGTATTTTCAGAGGAGTAGAACAACAAGTTTATATGCTGACAATGGGGACTAGAAACAGAACTGGCAGGAAATACAGCTCTGCTAATATTATGGAATGTTAACAGAACTGCTAGTTGCAGAAATAGAGATTAAGACACATTTGTCTATTGCTCTATCTATATTTTATATATACATCTATATATATATATATATATATATATATATACCCATGTATAAGTAACACATACATACACATACAGCAGTTAGTATATAGATATATATTTATATCACATAATCAAAGCCAAAATAATGAGCAAACTGCACAGACAGCTAGTCACTTCCTACTAAAGAACACAGTCACAGCAATTATGCCTAGTCTGTCCTTGCATAGGAGGTGCTGCTCAGTAAAGTAGTCCATCTCGCTTCTAACAAATGCACACTAGTCTTGCAAAGCCAAATAGTGATGGTTTTAAACAAAAGCCAACAATAACAGGGTCTGTTAGTTTTATTCAGCTAACCCCAGCCCTCAACCACCAGGTATAGCCACAATGTCTGATGCAATATTATTTCACCAACGCAATCCACACAATTAAGTTATTGCAAATATGAAAAACAATACAAAAATAACATGAAAACAAGAATTTAATCAGTTTAAGTATAACAAATCACCCAGTAAGCACTTTCCTCTCTAGTAAGACGTCTTCAGACTGAATGAAAAAAGTAAAACACATTATATACTTACATCAATTAAAAGACAGCAATTAAGCACTTACATTGTTAATTTAAAGTAATTAATACATTTCTGTCTGCATTAATGTTTAAGCTTCCTTCTCTTTAAATAATCTTTAAAATTTTCTTTATCATTTACCTTGGAGGGTTGCTATCATTCAATTTCAATTGCCAACAATTTTCCCTCCAATCCAATTAATCTTCAGCATCTAGCCTATTAATAAATTCAGGTACATTGTCCAAAACTAAAAACTTAGGTGAACCTCTACATTTTGTCAAACAATAATGTTTTCACTATGCATTATTAACAACTGCTTTCTCTATAACATATAAATGTTTATATACCCTACGATACAACTGTTGTAGTTCTGCCTACATAACAGGGCAGGATGAGCAAACAGATAAATACACTACATAATTAGATTTGCGTGTATAAAGGCCTCTAAAAATTCCTTACATCATTTATCAAAGTTCCTTGGCATCCACTTTTAAATACTAACAATACTTACAGTCAAAACATTTAAACTTTCCTTTCCTGCCTTCTTCAGTATTTTTATAACTTAACTTTGCTTGAAACGTATTCTTAAAATTCTTTCCCCTTTTATTTACAAAACTAGGAGCTTCCCCCACTACTTTTTTAACTTCAGGAAAACTACTTAAAATGTTCCAATTTTCTTTAACAATTTCCTTGATTTGTTTCCCATCTAAAGAATATTGTAGTAACATTCCCAGTTTATTTATAATTTTTCAGTTATTTTTTTCACATTTATATGTTTTTCTAATAACTTTATGATCCATTGTTTTGTTGAAATAAGTCATTATAACATTAACATAATTCAGTCCAGGTCGCTATACATAAATCACAATGCCAAAGAAATACTGCCCAAAATATCTGCTTAATCACTACCAGTAATCCCCCACTCCCCTAAAAAACTAATACTTGTCTCACCTCAACAGTCCCCACAAATCACAAAGCCAGAAATACTTCCAAAATTATCTGATTGATCATTGACAATAATGTAAAAATAGTGATAACACTTTTCGTGTGTCCATGTCACTTTTCTCATCTCAGCTGTTATCAAAAAAGTTTCTGATTGAGCACTGTCAGCATTGTCAACATTATTTTAAAACAGTACCACTAACTCACCTCATCAGTCCTCACATTTTTGTCTGCAGATTAGAATGTCTCTGATTTTATTTTCAAATACAAAAATGCTTCTTTCAACCATGCCTTTATTCTCACATCTGAATGCTTCAAGGTCTTAACTCCCATCATCTTACATAATTGAGTAAATTATAACTGTACAAGCACACTGTCTTTTTCTTTTGCAGCGCTTTATTTATTTATTGTTTAGAACCATTAATCATTGCTATTAAAAACAAACAAAAAAGGGAAAGGAAAAAAGCCTGGTGCTCTTGGTGATTGCTTAGTTCACCTATGCATAAGGCTGGCCGTGGGGAGAGGGAGGACTAATACAGCATTGCTGGCTCATCTCTCTGTCTAGGGGGAGGGTATCAGAGTGCATATTCCTGGGGACCACATTCCTGCAGTAGAATCTGCAGTAGTGAATGAGGACCACTCAAGAACATTAACTTCAAGGGATCAGAGTAACTTTGAGGGGTTAAGTAACTTGTTCCTTGCATACTGAATCTTAGAGTTTGTTACTGGGGGGCTATGTCTTAAGTAGAAACCCCTTATACCCTACATGCATTCACCACTGCTGGCTAGGTTGGCTTGACTATAGGATAGCTCTCCTCTCAGGATGAAAAAAAACAGGCCAGCTGAGCAGCAAGGAGGAGGCCTAAACACCAGAGAGGTAAAACAATATATTTCATATTTCAACCTGCCTACCAATCCATGCCTTTCAAACACAGACAGGCATTTTATATTTTAGGTTTTTCCTAGTAGAAAAGAAAGAAAAACAGTGGAAGGCTGCAACACATCTGGCACCTCAAAGAAAAGTTAACCATTTGTGTAAATTTGGTAGCTTTTCAATCAACTTTAAATCAGAACTCTGAAGATGACAACAGACAGCATAACAATAATGTGTACCACAACAGTGTCATGTTGTTTTCCATGATCTGCAGAGTTTGTGGGTGATGTGACATTTTCTCTGTGATGAGGACCATCAGCTCTGAATATTAAGGACCAATAGATGAGCTCCTCAGTCATAATCCAAAGTATCTGTCGTCAAGGCCTAAGTTGGTGTTGGAACAATAAAGAAGCTATGATCAATAGAAATCTGGTTGTCACATCACTGCAATTTCTTCTCCAGAGGCTGCTAACTGATATAGGTTATATTCCTCTGAATCATGGATATAGCTATTCTTTTCTTACTCTTACCTGCACTGTTAGGATTAGTTAAATTTGGAAGAAAAATATACATTAGATTTTGACACCAGCAAATTGAACAGGTGTTGATAACTGTAGCATGTGCCTGAGGAAGGATGGAACAGGGCAAATGAAGTTGGTGATTTCACTAAGTGGAAAACAGGCCCAGCTTCAGGTTAACCTAAACATTTTCCAACATCAAGATATTTTTGCCCATGTCTCAGTCATCACAAAACATGGAAGCTTGTCTGTTCTGGCTGTTATATGGCTTGGAATATAAACCATCTGGTAAGTAGGGTCAGCTGAACAGCTTGCTCACAAACAACCATAACCCGTTTCTTCAGCCACAATTTTTCTACCTGATATAAAACAATACTTAAGAGCATCCAAGGTCACTTAACAAAATTTAAGTCTTGTGAAGTGATGCTGGGTGTTTAATTGTCTCTCCTTTATGTATATTAGCACATCATACTTTTCCTAAAAATTTTGTCAGAGTGGAAAGTATTTCAGCCATGGGGCTTCCTGTGCTATAGTTATGAAACTGTAAGAAGTTGTACAATATTTATACTAACATGATGCCATTAAGGTGAAATCCTTCTGTCCTGCTCATGGCATTTTGTGATGCATGTGTCTGGTGCCAGGCTTTTCTCCTAAATAAAGCACGAGTCAGAATGGATTTTGAGTTATACTTGCACATAGATCAAAGAGAAACTATTAAACAATGTTAACCTTTTGCTTTTTATGACAGGGTCATCTAATCACTAAACAGTTGTAAATAATGGTGGAATCAAAAGTTAAGGAATTTAGCTGAACTCATAAGCTCTGCCTAAGAATGGATAGCTTAGTGGTTTCTGCACCAGGGCATTTAGTTCCTTCTGCAATCCTTTTCAATAATCTGTCTAGAATATTTGTGAGGCTACTACCTGGAAATCTATTAGTATATTCTGTTACTAGCTTTGAGATACTGGTTGTAGCACTCTAATTTTAAAATGGTTTACAAGCTTCTTGCTAGACAATATTGGCAATAAAATGGCAAAACACTCATGTTCAAATCTAATTTACTTAAATCCCAAGGATAAGTTCTTGGTCTTCACCTACACTCAGTTTTCACTAATGAAATGCATTATATACATGGGTTAAAACTATTCAGTATATAGATGACTCTGCTATTATATGTGCTGATAATAATGCATTTACCCCTATTTCGCATCTATAGCTTCCTACTGATACACTAACTTCATAATAAAAACAGAAAAAAACAAGCTAATGGTTACTGGCAAAAAGATAACACAACCAGACAAACTCTTACAAATTGACATTATTTTACATTGAAACACATGACCAGTACAAATACTTAGTGTTCATTATTAAACAATAACCTCAGTTTCAGCATTCAAGTCAATGATTTAGTAAAAACATATGCAAAATATTGTTCACCCTATAACAAAATAATGTCTGACTACATCTGCCAGAGTCCAGCTATCTAGTAGAATTCTTCTGATGGAGCACATTTACAACTGATGCACTACTGGAAACCTTAATAAGGACATTCACGATAAACCGGAATCCACTTATTATTAAATATTCAAATTTCCATCTCAGTGAGTTAGGGACAGCCATACCCATACAATTCAAAGTACAATGAACTAGATGTCCTTTATTGAACAAATTACTCATGTTTACACACAAATCTTTAGATAACCACTACTTTCCCTTCTTAAGCTTTTTACTCCAATGGCACACCATCATTCAGACGTTTAGATCCATGAGCAATGATCTGCTGTAAATATATTAAACAAACACTAAAAAAGGTGATAAAGCCACACACGGCTTTCTGTCAAAAGAGCTTTTATCTGTCTTTTCTTGTGTGTTCATTTTCATAGAAGACTCCAGTATCATTCAAACTCCATGGTGGCATCTCCCCAGACACCCAAGCTAACCATCGACTCCACACTAAATTTTTCCCACCACCTATGCACTACCATTTTCCACCCTCCAAGTCTTAATATAATCTAACTCCCCACTGTTTATTTCTTACCACTTACTCTCCTCTTTTCCAAATACAAATCTTTTCCGTCGTGACTCTTTCTTACAGTTTGTACATGCTTGCTGCAGCACCTCCTTAGATTATTCTTCCCGGTTTCTCCTGTTTTATCTGTACCGTACTCTACATCAGTTAACACTTACAGACTACAGATCGAGTCAACATTCATGTCACGTCTAAGTGCACTACGTAAGTCACCAGCTACTTAGTGATTTCCACAGATTACTGTTACAAATTGTGATATGACAGCTGACGTCTTGGCAGCTTTCATATTATAATATATACCATAACTGAGTCAAAATCCCAACACTTTTGCCACTACCACACAAACTGTGACATACATGTTCACTAACTATTTTTTTCAGCTGCTGCACTCAAATGCCTGTTACTATGTTATATTTTTAACACTTGTTTTGTTCTTATTTTAAGTTTGTCTACAAAATGTATATATGAATCCCACTTTCATTTCAGTCCCTCCATCCTTCCATCCCATTTTTTTTAACTGCATGGCCTGGTAAGGAACACAGTGGTATTAGGTTGTGCAAGGCAGCTCAGACTATTCTCAGCATCAGTCACCAGCTCATCAAGTAAGATTCTCAGGATATTCCCAGGCAGGCAGAGACATACTGTAATTCCTTCAACATGTACTGTGTCTGGTCCTGGGTCACCTCCTTTTAGGTTATGTCAGCTTTGGCTCCTGCATGTATCTTTATAAGGTGTCCACACTCTCCACAAGTGACTCTTCTCATCCTGTAAGAAGAATGACTGTACTCCTAAGTCCTTTTTTGATTGCAGAGATCTTTGTTGTATCCTGGGGAATGATATACCAAAGAGAATGATGCTTGCCACTATGTAAGGGGAATATAATTTCTACTACCTGCATATGTGATAAACTCACCAAACTAGACATCAACCCCCTATATCACTAGGTGGGTTGCAAATTGGCTCACAGATAGAACCCACAGTGTGAAAGTAGCAGACTCCAAGTCAGACTGCAGACCAGTCATGAGTGTAATCCCACAGGTATTGGTCCTGGGTCCTCTCCTGTTTGGCATCTACTTCTCAGAGGTCCAGCCCAAAACAGAGGGACTCTGGCTGACCAAGTTTGCAGATGACTGCAAGCTGGGAGCCATTATTATCTCCCCAAGTGATGCAGACATCCTACAGAAAGGCCTTACTGAGACCAATGACTGGTGTCAAAACCATGGCCTTAAGCTTAATGCCAAAAAAATGCGTAGTCATCCCCTTTGAGAAAAACTCAGTTCCCACTAATTACCACATTGATGGGAGTTCACTGAACACTGAAGGCATTATAAGAGATCTGGGGACACAGGTTGACAGCAACCTCTCCCTCGACCACCACATTGCAACCTATGGTCAGAAAGTCCATTTATGTGGCACATCTCATTACCAAGGGTTTTGCATCCAGGAAGAAAGAGGCCATTGTCTCCCTCTACTCTTCCCTCATTAGGTCAATCAAGGAGTTTAATGCCCCATTTGGCATGTACCGCACTAGACACATGCAAAAGCTGGAAAGGCCACAAACGTATGTCACAAAGAGAATCCTAGTCCTTAAACACATGTCCTACATGGATAGACTCAAAAAACTCCAGCTATTTTCTGTCTCATATTGTCTACTAAGAGGTTATCTCTGCTTGACTTGCAATGCCATATCTGACCCAGCTCTGTTAGAAATGCTACATCTAAAGAAATCCAAATCCCTCCACACCACATGCTCCCGAGACCTTGATCCCATTATCATAATCAACAGAACATGCTGGAGGGACAGGTTCATAACCCAGAGACTGCCCATGCTCTGGAATAGACTTCCCATACATGTCAAGCAGAGCACCTCACTGGCACTCTTCAAGCAAATCTTGATGAGTGGATGGGAAATAGAAATTTCACCCCGGAGATCACTCCAGTGGCTCTACCTGATAGAGGCATTGGGAACCAATGTTGGGCAGCATGATGCCAGGGCACTTCTATGGGCTAGGCTTGTAAAGGCTCCAGGGCCATTAGCCTAGTATAACACCTATGAACCTATGATTTCATCCTTTCTTTCAGTTACTGTTCAAAGCTGATTGACCATGGCTGGGGATAGGGACACTGACTGGAAACACACAGCATTTTACTGTGGCTCAGTTCTCACTTCACCACCACCACACTCCTGCGCAGTGCCTAGAATACATCAACTGCTGCACAAATACAGTTTTCAAACTTTTTTCCACTCAACCTTCATCCAGGCTCCTCCCTGCTGTACCCATTTCTTCTTACATGCAGAGCAAAACACTCATTTCCAAGATAAAACATGGCCTCTGATTTGCAGATGCTGATTTTCATCCCAGCTACATTGGATGCCAGAGAACACAGTATCTGAGGTCAAGAAGATGGCATTTGCTGCAAATAAAGGCACGAGGATCATATCCCCAAGTCTGATGGATGCTCGCCAGATCTTGCAGTTCCTTGATAGCATGCTCATGAAAACTAAGAACATGTCTGGCAGTTATCCCAGAGCATTATGAATATGAGCTGTTAATCAACTTCCTTCTATAGTCCAGGGTTTGATTCCCTCAGATTCTATTTACTTCAGCTATGTGACAAGTCACTTAATCAGACAGTGTTCATGGGCAGAGTCTGAAAAGTGTTTGACCCAGATGACAAACACAAAAGTAAATGAAAGAGAGAGGAGGCCAGACCTGCCTTTCCATAGTGGAGTCCTACACCCACCTCTAATATCTTCAGCTTAACTCTCAGAATGAAGACACAATGCCTCTTACACCTCAGAGCTCCATTGCCAGGGACAGAATGCCACACAGCAGGTGTTTGGGACCCCAAAGTGTAATGACTCATCCTATAAGACATCATGGTATATGAAGTCAGTTGTCTTCTTCAGATACCCAAAGCATATGTTGACAGTACTGAAAGATTTCTACTCTCCCCTCCAATTCATGTATAAGGACAAAGAGCTGATGCATTATTCCAAACCCTGAGGAAATTCACAATGCTCCCCCTAAATTAGGAGCTGATCTTTTGGATGAAGATTCTCTCACAGCATGCTAGTGTTGGCTTTCATCAACAGGATGAGGAGCGTGATGCCTCTATGACTGGAAAACATCATCCTGTCCAGTTTTACAAAACATGGGCATTACCACATTTTCTCATTTCAAGATAAGTCCCCCAGCACTTATAGTGATGACAAGACATGGTGCCCAAACAATGTTTAGCTCCCTAAACAGTTTTAGCTTGATGTGTTTGACTTCTGCAGCCTTGTCATAGCAGAAATGTTTATTATGGTGGGTGACAATCTACAGAAATTGATCCAATCACACCAGCTGCTCCTAGCAATTCTTGCAGAGAGGTGGACATGTCTCCCTGATTTGGAAGGACCTCAAAGTGCTCATATTACCCCTCTAAATGTCAACAGTTGAAGCTAACATTTGTCTGCCCTTTCTTGGAACAACATGGGTAATATCCCATCCCCCCTAAACTGCCAGATGTTTTGATTATTCCAATTTGGTACCTTCTGAAAGCTATGAAGCCACAGCAGTTCTATTCCTATTTTTGGTTCATGTCAGTCAGGTCCTGAAAATCCTGTGCTGGCATCAATGTAAGGTTCTTTCTTTAAAGAGACTTCTCTTACATCTATGGACTTCCATTAATCCTAAGGTTATCACCATAAAAAATGTCACTCACATTTCAGCTGCAGCTCCTTACCACTACTTCAGCTACTGGATTTTTTAAATAAGGTCCTTTCAGACTCCATTTCCTTGAAATGCACAGGTACATGGAATAAGCTCTATTAAAGGTAGGAAGTGAGCTACCCTATGCTGGTGCATTTGGTAGCCATCCACAGACCACCTGGTTACATGTTTGGATTTCCAGGATCTGTCCATACACTGCTCTGATGGCCAGCTTGTTCAGATGACTAGATGGTGGTTAGTTAACAGATCGGTACCTCTTTTCATCTGGCATTACAGAACATTTGACCTCAGGTGTGATGACTTAGCTACAACGCCGATCAGTTTGACCTTTGGCCAAAGGTGCTCTGACACCAAGTCGTGAGCCTCCTTACATCCAATGTGTATTTTTTTTTTTTTTTTATGGACAATCTGTAGTTATCAAAGTCTAAAAACAATACATCTCTTGTTTTCAGATCAGGCAAGTTGATTGTCCTGTTATGCCTCTCCAAGTAATGACATAATTCACCTTTTCATTTCTAGAATTGCATTTTGCTGATTGATAATTACAGATTACCCTGAGAGTACAGTTACTGACAAGAATAAATTTACAGGAATTCAGTGAAATACTGTGAGGACATGCTCATATGTCTGACTGTAGAATGTAGATTTATTTTATTTATTTACTACTATTGATATTCAAGTGATCAACAGATGCTCAGCATCAATAAAGCTGGGTAAATGCAATGGAGGCATAATACTATGGGCACTCATTACACTACCAGTGCTCACTTACCTCCCATTAACTATCTCCAACTTGAGTTTATATGTCTTTGGAGAGGACTACGATCTTTATTTTTAAGAAAATAAGTATTAAAGTTGACTCTAAGTCATACAGTATCAGAAAGAGAATAACTGAGTAGCAGTGGTTTGGGGGCAAAGATCCCAAATTAGGCAGTACATTGGGGTTTGCCTTGCATAAAACTTGCTTTTTGTTTGTAAAAAATGCTTAAATGCATTCTGTGAAATCCTACTGCAGATAGATTCTTTTTGCTGCCAATTGAGATTATAGAATGTAAAAAAAGCATTAAAATACTGAGATTTATTATTGCTGAACGTATGAAAATAAATATTCTTGTTGCAACAACGTGAAGTTTCTACATGTTGTACTTGCAGTTCTGTAGTTAACCAGCATTGCAGTATGCTCTACTGCCTCGTTTCAGTCTTTCATATCTCGTTTAGCCTTTTCTAATGAGGTTTTCCGGTACCTCAACCTTCATTCCATTCACAGCTCTCAACCTTCCATCTCCAGTGGTACACTGTCATTCACAAAGTGCAGCAACTATGCAACATGTGGAACACTTTCTAAAAATTGAATCATGGTTAATAATAACCAATTCATATTTACAAGACGTTAGTTTGATTAATATGATTCAATATTATATTACCATGGTTATTCCTTAGGAAAAAAAATCTAAACCATGAATTTCTGACAGAGCCTTTCAATACAGAACAGTGTGGAAGACCAAAAATGGGGATGTTTCTTCTTAATAGGGTGCAATTGGCAGTTATATTGTCATTCCTGAGCACTAAAATGGTCACAGAAAGGTATGAATCTATTTAATCTTCTGCAACCATGTTTCCATAGGGATGTCTGACCTCTACAAATATGTGCCTGGAGAACTGATGTCCACCCTCTGACATTTTCTGCCTTTTTCTTTTAGCCATTTTACTGATTCCTGCAGCAGTGATCGTATTATTTAAACAACTGTTTCGCTTTTTCTCTGTTAACATTAAACCTAGCATGTCTCGTAATAGTGTATTGTAATAATGATGATGATGATGATGATGAATGATTTAGACAAGAGAATATAGTCGTATGGGAGGTCAGGTTACGCGTAAATGTCCTTTAATAACCACCTTATGACATGTATTAACTATTAATCAAGCCCAAAGGGCTAAACAACGTCCGAGCTGCCTCAGATTCAATATTCTGCTCCTTTTTATATATAAACTTTTTCCAAATATTGTTCAACAGTCAGCCTAGGTTAATAACATGTTACGGAAGATTAAAAATAGGTTTGGTCCCTAAAAATCGGAATGCATTTGCTTAAACAGTTCGTTTTCCCATGCAGTAGTCTTGCAGGCTGCCGGTGTTTATTATTATTTGTTCAAGCGCATGCTCAGATTTAACACCCATTTACTCCAGCCCTCTGAAATTTCCTTTTTCATTTCAGTCAATATGCGATTAGTTTCAGCACTGAGTATGTGGAGACAGGGTCGTCCGTAGGATGCATCGCACCTAGGCTGGGCAACAGCAGCATTTCGGAAAGGAATATATACGATTTCAAGATAAATTACCCAAACATAATGGCAGAGGCGCAACAATTTACATTTTTAGTAACTAGAAGACGGGATTTTGGACCTTAATTGCTGGATCTCAGTCGTTTGTATTATTTTCCTCACGGCATCCTACATTTACAGCATTTGAGTTCAGGTAGAGTAACGTTATTTTACCTATCATTATTATGGCATCGTCTCTTCAGTGGGAGACGATAAATGTCCAGTGGCTTCATTATTCCATCGATAAGTTTAGGTTTATTTTTCTCTTATTATCATTATGAGGAAGGCGTTATGGACAACAAACGTTCATTCAGTTTTTTTTTTTTTTTTTTTTGTCTTCTTATCCGTTTTATTGTTGATCGCACTGGATATATAATTTGCAGCTATACACTTTGCCTTAAAAAGGAAGGCGTTATGTACAAACGTCTCCAGCCCCAGGTAGTTAAGTCTATCCAAATAAAATGCGCAGACCCCCCCAAGGTTGAACATGTTTTCGTTGTCCATGGTGCTGAACCTAGCAAGTTACCCTCATCATAGCTTTTATTATGTTGCACGGCATATATAGTGCGCCGGTGTCCCTTGAGGGACACCAGTCACTTCTCACTGGCAATAATGCGCATCAATTTAAATAACATGAAACAAATGTGGTTGTTGCTGTGTTTTTTATTGACTGTATTACACAGCCAAGTTTTATGTATCCTATTAGCTGATGCTGCCAGGAGAAGAAAATAAATGGATCCTGTAACGTCCTAGGGATATAGCTTTATTTTCCAAGTGCTGTACAACTGGAATCTACCGTAGTAGTATGGTCTATAAGAGTAAATTAGCAATTGAAATGAACCGGTGAAATAGCACAAAACAGAACGGCGTGCTGTTGTTTTCGCAGTCTTTTATTCTTTAAACATAAAATACTAGGAAACCGTATTTAAAAGCCCCTTTTGTGATGGCACTGTTTACTTGGATGCATTTTGTGTTGATGATGTTAATACTAGCTACATACAAATCTGCAGTAGTGTGTGTACTGCATAATTTCGATCATTATGCGTTTCCCTTTTAATGTTGCTAAAACAAATCATTCACGCAAATATGGTTAAACACGGGGAAGAATGTACACGAAATCCATATTTTTTAGAATAGGTAACATCTTATTGAGTGGGGGGAGGGTCTGAAAAGCAGTGGGAAGTTAATTCTATAGCCCAGCATTATCGTTTATTCTGGCACCACACTGCTGATTTATTGGCATTTTCTTTACTGTGGATACCAATACTGGTGATTTATTTCAAGAAGAAAATTGTGTGCCATCTAGCAAACATTCATTTAACAAAACAGCACAATATGGACTCATTGTTATTGCTGCCAGATATATGTCTTATTGCTAAAGTAAAGCCCTTTTGTTGTTTCCTTAGCTGTAACAACTAAAAGAAGGTAGCACTGACTGATAAACAACCCCTTCAGGTTAATATTGTGATGTTTCATTATTTCACTGGTAATGTTATAGCCTCTTCAGCCATTCACATTTTTCATATCCCCAGTGCAGTTTTCCCAGTATTCACATTTTTATGCAGATGGTCAGCTATTTTGCATGTTGCTCAGAATGGTGCGAAACAGGTAAATATGGATTTAAAAATCTCTGTTGATGTCCTGAGCATGAAATAATGCTTAGAGGTGAGCAGTACAACATTATAAAGGAAAATATGAATTTATTGTTAAGTTCACTTTCATGTAATCCCAGGAAATGCATATCACTATTACATGCACATAATATCAGCCAATGCCATTTGACTTCAGTACGAAACAAGGCTGCAGAATGAATTGCACAATATAAATACACTTGTGTGGGGAGGGGGGATTACTGTATTCATTGAGCACACAAAGCATAAGAAGCACATTTGTTTGGGATTATCTACAATTTGGTGCCAGATATAATATTGATGGAAAGTTGCATTTCATTTCCTGTACATTAAAAATACCCTAAACCATGTTGAAGCTGTTCACTAGCATTATTTACAAAGAGGATTCAAAATCCCTTTCCACCAGAATAGTTGTGTCTATGTGACTGAACTATTATTTCAGAGGTAACTATATGCACAGATCAGATGAAAACAGCATCTAATCATCTTGTGCACTTTGGCAGCCAATATTTTCATCTGCGCATCATAAATAAAATATATATATATATATATATATATATACACACACACATGCACATGGGGTATGGTATTATTATACCAGCTAGTGATATTACTGGAATTTTCCTTGCATTAAGTTAGCTACTGTAACATTAATTTATCAAGCAATTTCTGCCCTGCACTCAACAGAAATGAGATGAGTCCCATTAGGACAAATTGGCAAAAACTAAATTTAAAATTAAAGTACATATGAACACCTAAATAACAGTTATTATTATTTGGCAAAAATGTATGGCATGGTTGAGATGGGGACAGAAATGTTGCAATAATCAAACACAACATAACTGAGCATAATACAAGTCAAACTATCATACTGCCATTTACAACAAAACTTATTAAATGGAACAGGAAAGTGCACTGATTTTTCAAGCACACTATTATTAAAGCTAGATACAATGAAAGGGGATTTGCACAACTTGTGACACCGGCATTATCACACACTTGCTATCTTTCCTGATAAAGTTTTGAGTGAGACTTGGTTTGCTTCTTCCTGAAATACAGAAGAAAACATTCTACCTCTTTGTATAACAAACACTGCTGTTCTTTTCCATTCAATAAGTAAGACACACATACATGTTAATAAATACATCCATTCATGATGGATGGCGCCTTTAAGGAAAATATACTGTTTTTATATTAGTCTTTAGAGTTGCCATATTTAGCAAATATTTTTATTGTGTCATATCAGTGATATAAGCTGCACCGTGGTAAAAGCAGTTTGAGTTGCCTCTCTTGTTTTTCCCACGTTGTACTAAAATAAAAACCTTCATAATGTATTCCAAGTACCATTTGGAGGCTACCTATAATGGCCTTTTGACATTTTATAAATAGAAAGATGATGTGACACTGTTATTATCCTAAGTTGCGTTTCTGTACTCTAAATCCATGACTTCATTTGCTGCAAAGATTCACAGCTGTGAACCATGTCTTATAACCTCTATAGAGTTCAGACAAGAGTTTTTGTATAAAGAACATAGTAAATGCACAATCCCTGACAGATGAATTGTTGCGTGTGCTTATTGAAATATGTCCAGATCATTTATTAGACAAGTTACCTTTGATGGCTACAATGCCCTCTTGTGGTTTGCTCTGAAGTAATGTGAATAATGGTTGTCTTTCAGTATTTACTCAGTACTTTAAAATAAAGAAATATCATGGCATATGTTCATATTCCAGATGCATTTGCTGATGATATGTTACTATTTTCTATTTAAGTAAGAAATTATTAATTTAACAAATTATTATATGTGCATTTGATATATTAAGCACAACTGTAGAGGATACATAAAATATTCCAATGTGTATCATTTTTAGATTTTAGATAGGGAAAAATGTAGTATAGGCATTAAGTTAGCATGGCATAGTGGTTAAGAGGTTTTAAAATGAATGGTGCAAAGAGCTAACAGTTGCTGAGAAATGACAGAGTTGAACAATATAAATATAATTATCATGCTGTCATCAGAAACTGACATAACATTTTGTAGTATACATCACTTTCTTAATAATATTTTAGACTAAACAATAACACAGTCCTTATTAGATTAGCATGGGAGAAGGGAGTTATAGAATGCCTACCTAGCAAGCTTGTTAGTTATTTTATTTTTTTTTTTTACTTTTTGATTACATTATCATTATTATTATTATTATTATTGAATAATAGCCCTTAGTGGGTTTTCTGAAAAGGGCAAAGGTCCTGATGAGCAATGTCCTAAGGATAATTGCCATGTTTTGTTATATGGGTACTGCATGCGTTTTGGAGGGGATTATTTCAAATAAAATCTTTGAAGAAGAATGCTACCTGAACATATGTATACCAGGCACCTGCTGGATATTATGGTTACCAAGAAATAAGGAATATCTGAAAAACGACTAAAGAAATGTCACAAGAGGATCTGGCTGGTAGGGACACAATTACCAAAAGATCAGTATGTCATTGCACCACTGGGATTACACCAGTGAGCACAACCCTGTTGCCAGCAACTTAGGGAATGAGCTAACTCTGGCTCTGCATTCAACCCATACTGCCATCAGTTTCACTGCTGCTTTTAAACAACATAAGTAAGGATCTCATCATAGTTAGCTTGATGAAAATGCATTAGCTGACTACCTAACAGATTATGTAACATCTAATGTTCGATCGCTACATTAGTTAAGCGTGGCTGTGCGTGTAAAGAAAAGGACAGGAAAGAAACACCCAGTATTTCTCGGCAACCGTAACTTTCTAAACAGCACATCCAGTTACAAACTTTTATGCAGAGATCTTCTTAAAAGTGTGATAAAAAAGGAAAAAATAATCTATTTTTAAATTAATTCCCAATTTGTTTGTGCTTGCCTCTGAATACTTACTATTTCCCGGAGGGCCTCCCATTCAAACTGATAGTTCTCTGAATGCTCCGGTCTCATAGGTGTTGCAACCCACTTTGTTCAGGCTCACTCCACTCCCCTACCTAATTACTGCCCTTCCTCTCTTCCTCTACCTTTATGCTTAGTCTCACACCCTATACTCTTCTGCCAATCAAACTCCTCCTAAAACCCCACCTCTGTGCTACCTTCTACATCACTTTCCCAAATCCCCATTCCTAATTTCACTTCACACTTACCCCACTTTAATATTTGACTAAACATTCCTATTTCTACCCCTCCTTATACTTCTCTCCTACGTGTAACTGCTGCAATCACACACTAGCACCTTAAAATACTCCCATCTCCAGCCTCCCTCTAAGCCATCAATATTTATTAGTCACCTTGTCCACCTCCCTACTCTTATTACTTATCTCAGTTCCTACTATAACATGACAGTGGCAATAAACATTTCTCTGCAATTTTCCATACATCTACTCACACCAATCACTTAAACTCCCCACTCATTTCACCACACCAAACCTATTCCCAGATGCCTCTAAGCATGTCCTGGGTATAGAATCCTAAACACACTCTCCAATCACCCCAAAGTAAAACCTTACATACAAATCACAAAAAAGAAAATATGGGCATTACAAGGACTACTTTATCTAAGTGGAGACATCCATCACAACCCAGGGCCCAACACAAACCAGCTATAACATTTAAACAACCGCAGCATTCAAATCCCCATTCCAAATCCAAATACTGCTCAACATAAAACAAAATATACATGGTTTAAAAGCCATCTCTAATAGACAATCAATCAAAATGCCATCATCAGCCCACTTCCAATATTATATCAAAGTTCTCAGATCATATTCTTAATTAACTGGGATAATTGATTAACAAAATGTAAAAAAATGTGAGAGCAGAAATAAGAAAACGAGAGGTGAAAAAGAGGGGAAAGCAGAAATAAAATATAATACTTAATATCAATGCCCATTTTTAAGATTTCAACATTTAAAATAAAAAAAATAACAGTTATCACACAACAGCCAAAAATTGGAAAAATTTTTAGCACTGAAACAATTGTAGAATAGTTTACTTATGTCTATGGTTTTTCTTCAATAGTAG
This sequence comes from Protopterus annectens, assembly GCF_019279795.1. Classification (NCBI taxonomy): domain Eukaryota; kingdom Metazoa; phylum Chordata; order Ceratodontiformes; family Protopteridae; genus Protopterus; species Protopterus annectens. The sequence continues at coordinate 538,193,732 of NC_056734.1, forward strand.
CAACAATCTACAACAGCAGCTAAAGCATAACAGCTATACTTAGACAAAAATAATGACTAGGTTGGCTTCTGCTACTGGGTTGCTCAGCTCTTCTATTTTTGTGTGTTTTAGGTTTCTCCTCAATTTACATATCTTTTATTTTAAATTAAATTGTATTAACCTTCTTATTTTCTCAGGCGGACACCTCCATGCAAATCACAGATTATGCTATAAAAGCAAAGAGTTTCAATTGCTGTGCCATTAAGACAAAAAAGAGATGTCAGCTATGCTAATTTTAAAACGGCCCAGTACTTGGGCTTCCTGCCCCTAGATGACGTGATTATACCTCATCATATGTCCTTCTGGAGTTACAAAGGGAATAATAATGATGCCTTTATCTTGAGTCACTGAGCTGGTTTCTATTAAATCTGGCTGCACCAGGTGAAGCAACATGGCTCAGGCTGAAGTGAATAGTGAAAGTGAATTGGTGAGGATGTAAGGCAGACGTTAATTTGTAAGTTATGTAATGTAATACCATGTTATGTATGTAATACCAAACTGCTAGGTGTCACGATTGACAACAACCTTACCTTTGATTGTCATATCAATAATAACATTAAATCTGTAAACAGGAAACTCGGCTCTCTCTATAGAATTAAAACTTTCTTAACCTCCCAAGCCAAAGCTACTCTTGCCCACTCTCATCTTATCTCTACTCTTCTCTACGCCTCACCAATCTATACTAACCTTAAGAAAAATAATCTCTCAAAATTATCGTCCACGTACAATAATATAGCTAGATTTGTCACTGGTAAACCCTTCAGAGCTCACCACTGTCTGAATCTGCAGCAATTTAACTGGCTTGAACTGTCAAACATGTTGCTTCATTCCCAACTGACATTTGTCCAAAGAGCATTCTACCAACCTCACAACACACCTATACTCTCCAACCTCATAACCCCTACTCTAATCTGAATTCCCTCCGTTCATCAAGTAAGCTGCTAGTTACCTTAACCAAATCCAATAACCTAGCAGGTGACTCCTTTTCTCTAATACTATTGGAAAACACTGGAATCAACTGCCTACTGAACTTACTTCCATTGCATCTACTGTTCTGTTTAAACAAAAACTCAGAATTTACCTTAAAAGCCACTGGCTGTGTCCCTGCTCTAATCCTGACTAAAGTTATTTGCTTCATCTAATCCATCTTTCTCTCCATACTTTACTCTCCATCCTGCTTCCTCTCTTCACCTTTCTTTCTCTACCTCTTTAAACTACTCCTCTTCATCTTTCCTCCTTATGGCTACAAATCTCTTTCAAACAAGTATTTGTCTCCTTATTTTTGCTCTCTCACTTTTGCTGCTTCTCTTTCCTTGATCTTTACTCTCTCTTCCTGGTATGAAAACATGTTGGTATGTTCATCATGATGTTACTTATTCCCTAGAAAGTCAACTTCCTTTTCTTTCTTTTGATAACTTTCTTTCATTTCTCTTTCCCTGCTCATACTCTTACTATTCTTGTTTAGAAATAGGTAATAATGTGTATTATGATATTTGTGCTTAAAATGTATTTCCTTTTGTTTAAATGTGGAGCTTTTCTCCTCGGACCTCTGCTGAAAATGGAAATATATCCAGTTGGACTAGCCCAGTCAACAAATGTAAAATAAAATAAAAATAAATAAAATAAGTGCATCGCTAATGAATGTGGATATAAAAAAAAAAAATTAATAACTTTTTCAAGGTGCAGGCACTCATCTTCAGGGATAGTTTTCTCTCGCAACTGTTTTTCTTTTTGGCACAAGTACATCATCAGTGTTGACAGAGAACATTATTATACAGGATAGCACAATAATCACTGTGACAATATATTAATGATACCATAAGATGGTATGTCATTCTACAGGGCATGGATATGACAATACGTGATGAGAAGGACATGTCACACTTGTAAAAGGATATTATTTCACAAAATACACTTGCGAGTAGAAGAGACGCTATAGTTACAGGACATAATTGAGTCTGGTGCTCATGAGATATTCTTACAGCTAGGTAAAGGAAAGGACATGAATTAATTGGGGAGATACATTTCTGCTTTTATGGAGTATGCAAGCTTTATAGTGGATTAATCGCCAAGGGGAGGTTTAGATTTTTGAAAGAATAATGAAGTAGTCGGTACATAATGCATCTACAGATGAAGCAGAGACACTAGGAGAGAGAATGTGGTTTTCTTCTTTTCTCTAAAAAACGCAGCAGATCTTAATATCAGAACAATCTTTCAGGAGCCCTTCTCTTATATCATCTTGACATTTTATCCTTCTAAAACTGCTTTATAAATTCCAGCCTATTTCAACATGCACTTACTCAGACACATTCTGCATTTTTATAAAGCAACACGTTGCATATTAGCACCTTCCATTTATTCAGTACCCATGGTGTAGTATTTCATATTTGTAGCTTTCAAACATTCAGAGAATGTAAATAGCCTGCCGTCAGTAGTTGGATGGAAGCCTTTCTTTAATTCAATGCAGCTGTTGTATGTACAATGACTGAAACATCATTCTAGTACTACTGCCTTACTTAATGTCTCATAGTGCTTAGTTATGTGGCATAGTTGTGGAATGCAACCAACTAAGATATTTTTACTTGTATATCACAGTCAATTAAACAATTTGCCTCATTAATTAATCATATAAAATTCACTTGAACTCATTTGTAAATACATCTGTTGAATCACATATATACTTAAAAGGAAAATACATTATACCAAAACACACACCATTTAAAATAAATGTGTTTGTAAAAAAAGGGGTGGGGGTGTAACAAAATATCCACTAAAAGGTTACTACCCCTTCTTTTTAACATATATTCTACGATACTTTAAAAAACATTTAATATTTATTGAATCATTTAACCCAGGTTTTTGGTCTGCCCTTAAGCAGATTTGCCATCTAGTTTCTCTCTGTTCTAAAACATTTTTAAAATCGCCCCCACTCGAATCTGTTCTGCCTTTTTTCTAAAACTGTAAATAAAAACTTGCTGAAGCCACAACAGTCTTGACTATGCTTATATAAAGCATTTTTGTTGTCACACTTTTTTATACTATACACATGTTCCCTAATTCTGGTGTTAAGTTGTCTGGTGGTCATGCCAACATAAAAATGTTGGCATTTGTTGCATATAGCCACATAAACTATTCCTTGTGTCTTACAATTAAATACACCTGGCACCCCAATGGTGTAGGCGAGATGTGGAAACTCTACATAAGGTCCTTCTGGAATATATCTGCACATGTTGCAATCCTGACATTTGTACATACCATTCGGTTTACTACTAAAAGGAATTACCAAGGATCTAGTGTCTCTACGTTTTTCAAACAAGGCCTTGAAATTGTAATCTTTTCTATATACAAATCTAGGTTTGTCTCCTATGGCTTTTGTTAGATCTTGATTCCCTCGGACAATTTTCCAATTTTTCTCTATGATATTGAGAATATTAATGTTGTCTACTGTCACTTGCATATCAAAACTTAATTGTGCTAGTCCAAGATCTTTGTTAGTCATTTGGAACTCAAAACTCCTTATCTTAACTAAAATAGGTGGATAAAAATTATCCCTCTTCTCCCATACTTTCTTAGCTTCATCTCTCAAAAAACTTTCATCATAGCCTCTATGAAGGAACACATTTATGATGAATTCAAATTTTCTTTCCAGTAGGTGATCCTCACTGGTCATCCTACTGGCTCTAATGAACTGTCCTTTTGGTACGTTATTTTTAACAAATTTGGGGTGTAACTTCAAGGAATGCAAATATTCCTGAATGTTCTTTCCTAAATATTCTGCTTATAAATGTCTTATTCAAGTCATCCCATTCAAGACTGACGTCTAAATAATTTACACATCCACCTTTATAACCTTTAACAAATTTAAAAAAATCAGATGCTTCATTTAATTCACTAACAATTCAACCGTAGTGACATTTCCTTCTATAATAAAAATGAAATCATCTATTAACCTTTTGCAATACAAAATAGATTACATACGGAATGATTTTAACACAGCATGTTCCCACCATCCCATGATGATGTTAGCAAAAGAGGGGGCGACAGGAGTACCCATCGCTACCCCTCTTATTTGTTTGTAATATTGTCCATTAAACAAAAAATAATAGTTGTCTATAAGTACATTGAGCAGTTCACAATAAAAATGAATACTAGAACTGGATATATTAGTACTATGGTTCAAATAGGCTCAGACAAACTCAGTGCCAGCATCATGTGGGATAGAAGAGCTTAGAATCATGAAAAGTGATAAAGGGGGAATGTTGGTGGTCATGGATCAAGTAATTACACCAAGAAAATGGAAAGTATGTTAGACAACACTGATGAGCATAGGAAAGTTAAAGTTCAGGATATTTTTAAATGTTATAGATTTATTTCTATGTTTTTGTACGACGGTCTCATGAGTGATGATTTACATCAGACCATGTACAATTTTTGTAATATTGAAAATCCGAGAATAGGTGTTATGTTTGGCATTCTTAAAACACACAAAAGTTTAAATGACCCACCATTTACACCCATCATTTCAGCACCCAATTATGTTACAGAGGGTATTTCCCTCCTAGTAGATGAGCTGTTCAATCCTTTAATCAAAAAATTGGATTCCTACCTAAAAGATTCCTGGGATTTTTTGGACAGCATGAGAATTTTCAGTGACACTTGTAGGTTTGATCCTAAGGTGCATGTTATGTTCTCATTAGATGTAGTTTCTTTATATATATATATATATATATATATATATATATATCTATCCCACAAGTTTGTCCGAGCCTATTTGAACCATAGTACCAATATATCCAGTTCTAGTATTAATTTTTATTGTGAACTGCTCAATGTACTTCTAGACAACCATCATTTTTTGTTTAATGGACAATATTACAAACAAATAAGAGGGGTAGCGATGGGTACTCCTGTCGCCCCCTCTTTTGCTAACATCGTCATGGGATGGTGGGAACATGCTGTGTTAAAATCATTCCGCAGGAAATATATTTTCTATTACAAAAGGTTCATAGATAATTTAGTTTTTATTATAGAAGGAAATGTCGCTACGGCTGAATTGTTTTTTAGTGAATTAAATAAAGCATCTGATTTTTTTAAAATTTGTTAAAGGTTGTAAAGGTGGATGTGTAAATTATTTAGACGTCAGTCTTGAATGGGATGACTTGAATAGGAAATTTACAAGCAGAATGTTTAAGAAAGAAACATTCATGAATAGTTATTTACATTCCTCGAATTTACACCCAAAATTTGTTAAAAATAACATACCAAAAGGATAGTTCATTAGAGCCAGTAGGATGACCAGTGAGGATCACCTACTGGAAAGAGAATTTGAATTCTTCATAAATGTGTTCCTTCATAGAAGTTATGATGAAAGTTTTTTGAGAGATGAAGCTAAGAAAGTATGGGAGAAGAGGGATAATTTTTATCCACCTATTTTAGTTAAGATAAGGAGTTTTGAGTTCCAAATGACCAACAACAAAGATCTTGGACTAGCACAATTAAGTTTTGATATGCAAATGACAGTAGACATTAATATTCTCAATATCATAGAGAAAAATTGTAAAATTGTCCAAGAGAATCAAGAACTAACAAAAGCCATAGGAGACAAACCTAGGTTTGTATATAAAAAAGATTACAATTTCAAGGCCTTGTTTGAAAAACGTAGAGACACTAGAACCTTGGTAATTCCTTTTAGTAGTAAACTGAATGGTATGTACAAATGTCAGGATTGTAACATGTGCAAATATATTTCAGAAGGACCATATGTAGAGTTTCCACATCTCGCCTACACCATTGGGATGCCAGGTGTATTTAATTGTAAGACACAAGGAGTAGTTTATGTGTCTATATGTAACAAATGCCAACATTTCTATGCTAGCATGACCACCAGACACCTTAACACCAGAATTAGGGAACATGTATATAGTATAAAAAATGTGACAACAAAAATGCTTTTTATAAGCATAGTCAAGACTGTTGTGGCTTCAGCAAGTTTTTATTTACAGTTTTAGAAAAAGGCAGAACAGGTTTGAGAGGGGGTGATTTTAAAAAATGTTTTACAACAGAGAGAAACTAGATGGCAAATCCACTTAAGGGCAGACCAGAAACCTGGGTTAAATGATGCAATAAATATTATATGTTTTTTAAAGTATCGTAGAATATATGTTAAAAAGAAGGGGGACTTAGAGTAGTAACCCTTTAGTGGATATTTTGTTACACCCCCCCCTTTTTTTTTTTACAAACACATGTCTTTTAAATGGTATGTGGTTTGGTATAATGTATTTACCTTTTAAGTATATATGTGATTCAACAGATGTATTTACAAATGAGTTCAAGTGAATTTTATATGATTAATTAATGAGGCAAATTGTTTAATTGACTGTGATATATAAGTAGAAATGTCTTAGTTTGTTTTATTTCTGATGAAGTCTTTGACGAAAGTGGCAATTAAAGGATTTATACGCTAAAAGCTGTGATTTATTCCTTGTTCCCGGACTGTGGTTTTACTTTTTTAGTGAAGTGGTTGCACCTTCTTGTTACTTGTTATAGTTGTGGAATGGGTTACTCATATGACAAGACTACATGTCTTCTGTGTTTTCTCTCTGGGTTTTCAAGTGTTTCTGTTTTCCTACAGATTTCAGGGAAATTGCACTAACTGAATTCCTTGAGCCTCTAAATTCTCTGTGGTATGTTTATGTGCTCATATGGCAATGATTACGTTTCTTCACCAAAACGTATTATATGCTTTGCACCTGTTGAGCTTTAGAATAGGCCCACTGTAATTCTGAATAGGATAAAGTGAGTATCATAAAATGTATGCTTTAATTGATATTTATGACAAAAGCTGGAACTCCATTTTGTGCTATAAAGTACTACTATAGCCAATAGTAATATAAATAAAGCATTATTTATTATTATTTGATTGCAGGTACATTGCATTTCACTGAAATGGGCCAGCCAAAGACAATTATATTATTGCATGTAGAGGAAAACTACATTTTAGGTGGAACAAAAAAAAATTACACTATTATGACTAACAAATAAATAAATTTATTTTTTATTTAACATTTGCTGACTGGGAAAGTCCGACTAGGACAGAAACTATTTTTGGAGGAGGCCTGGGGAGAAACGCTCCAGATGCATGTCTTTGGAATGATTGATTTATACCAACTGGAGGGTGGACAGAGGGAGGGAATATAAGATGCAGCTGTATTTCAAAAAGTTTACAGTTGCCAAGATGTCATTTATTTATGTGACTTCTTCAAAGCCACTTAGGAAAGCCACATACGACTGGGACAATATGTGTGAAACAGAAGCTTTAGTTAATGATCATTGCATTGTCAGAAATACAGTGAAGATACAGCCTGTGTTTAAGCTTTCCATTTGTAACTTTAATATAGTAATATCACAGCCTGGGTAATGCATGTTCTTCTTCTTGTTCTTCTTTCAGCTTTTCCCAGTTAGGGGTCGCCACAGTGGAACTCCGGTCCACTAATGATTGGCAGTAGATTTTTTACGGGTGCCGAGGTTCCAGTTCGACGCCCAACCTTCAATGAAGGCAGGCCCATTCTTTGCATGTCTTTTCAATGCCACTCGACCGCAGGGAGGACATGCAGACTCCACACAGAAGGCGCTCCAGCCGAGAATCGAATAGGAGAACCTCTTGCTGTGAGGCAACAACGCTACCGCTGCACCACCGCAGCTAGCCTGGGTATCTATACCCTGTGTAAACAGTAAAAATGTGTGTGTTTGTTACAAACTGAATTTAACAACACATGCAACACACAGCCTGGGTAATACATGTGTTGTTAAATTCAGTTTGCAACAAACACACACATTTTTACTGTTTACACAGGGTATAGATACATAATATATAAATGCATAAAGATATGTTGGTTTTATAACATAAGAATAAAAACACTTTTATTTTTCCTGAAAGTGGTTGAATTTGAAGTGTTATTACAGAGGAAACAAATAGAAAGCATTACTGGGAATTCTGACTTGGCACTCAGAAAATTCAGTGTGCTTATATACTATTACCCTTAAACTGGAAGCACAACTGGACTATAATTTATAACAGATTATCCAGTTTTGTTATCCAAACAGCTTTAGTACAAAATGTAAAGGTAATCCAGCTAGATTCAGCCTTGTAATGATAGTCTCCACCAACATCTTAACATGACCATTATAACATGCCAGTCTGACAAGTTACATTGTTTCAGTTTCCTTTAGCTTTGTGCATACAACTTCTGCTCATGGTTGTGGAATGCAGACATATCTCAAACTTGGTTTTATTGTGTTGTCGATGTATCAGAAGTAAAAACTCTGAATAATTCCCCAGAAAAAAATCAGTAGTAATATGCCAGGGCTGTAATATATTCTTTAATGCAGCTAACGTTTTGGGGTTAAATTCAATTGAGCATTATGTTGCACTGAAATCTTAAGGGTATATTATGGACCTTGGGTCCTTTTTGTAGTTGAAAACATGGTTGTTATTGCATGGTAGATTTGTAATGAACTCTCAAAGATGTGTTCATGTAGGATTTTTTTATATACAAGTAGCAGATCCACTGGTTTGGAGGTACTGGCTATCCCAGTCTTGAATTTTTTGCAGTATACTTCTTTTAGGGAAATTTATTCAGAAACTTCTCAGTATACCCAGTTATGTCAATGGCCTAAAATACTGCTGAAAACAACCTTGTATACCAATTATGTTAATGGCCTAGAATACTACTGAAAACAACCACACCAAATTCACTTCTTGGCTTCTAATTCCAGGACAGAGTAAATTTGAAAACACTGTAGAAATCAAAGGTGCTTCATTTAAAACATGGCACCTTATGTCTTAACTTCAGACAAAGGTATTATTCTAAAAACAGGAAAAACACTATTGAAATCAAAGGAGCCTCACTTAAGTCCCTTTCTCAGAAACCAGCTTTGGCACAAATTCTGAAGGAGAACATCACTACTGGAAGCCTATTGAAAACTCACAGCAGTGTCTGACCTCTTATTTATACAAAACTCTAAATATGCTAAAAGCCGACTATAACCTGGGATGGCCACACCCCATTTCAGTTAGCCCCTCCCAATCAGTTGCTCAAAGCAGGTACTGCCCATTGCTTTGATGTTGTTAGCAGCCACTGCTCTGCACTTTCCTTATATACTTCAAACTCTGTCGCAACACAAACCCATCAAAGTAATTGCTAATGGGCACCAGACACACACAAACATAAGGCATGAGGCATTTACACCATGAAACAAAAAAGAAGCTGGAGAATACGAGTGCTTCAAAGCAAGAAGCCATACTGTTTTTTATTTGTGCTATAAAAACAGCAGCCTTATTCACAGTGCACTATTCCCTTTAGCAAAATTATCTTATTTTTCAGTTTTGTCACATTATTCATCACCTTTCAGACCTACAAAGTGAATTAAATGATGTGATTGCTGCAGTGAACCCACATGAACATACATGGTAAACAAAGTATAATTTTTATTTAAGAGTAAAGCACAAATATGAATTTTGAGATTCTAAAAGCACTCTCTGCACAAAACATATGATCATAGTCAACTGGGAATCTTACCATCTGAACTGATGCAACTGCTGATGGCTACGATAAAACATAATAAGCCTTCACATCAATAATATGCCCTTATGGATAGGAAAGTATAACTTGTTTATATCACATACAAATAAATTTAGTTGCAGGTCTCACAAACTATAAATGTATATACTGCCCAAGACAATATCAGATAAGCTGACAAGAAACAATACTTGATGCCAAACATATTCCACATAAAGGTACAGTTATATATATATTCATTGGTTTTAAGTCCTTTGACTTGAATGTTGATAGCTACATTTGTCTGTTTAGACTAGATCACATAATTTGATTGATATAAAATGGTTTGACCACAGTATGGTTACACTGATTATGAATATGACATCTCAGCAGTCTAGAAGCATAGACTTGGTTGACATATAACCACTGCTGAGCTCAACAATTCTACGCATCTCTGCTACTATCTCTTCCTTTTTAGACATGACACCGATGTAAGATAATTATTCTGTTTCTTGCCAATATTCCTTTGAAATGACTCTTTCCTGTACATTGTATCATCAGATTTCTGTGGTGCTTTTTTCTGCCTCTTTGCCTCGTTGGTAACACATTTCCCTTCCCTTTAGAAAGGAAGTGAAATATAATAGTGAGAAAGGCATAACTGGTTGGGTTATATACTGCCTCTTGTATAGTGGGAAAGGCACAACTGGTTGGGTTATATACTGCCTCTTGTACAGTGGGAAAGGCATAACTGGTTGGGTTATATACTGCCTCTTGTATAGTGGGAAAGGCATAACTGGTTGGGTTATATACTGCCTCTTGTATAGTGGGAAAGGCATAACTGGTTGGGTTATATACTGCCTCTTGTATAGTGGGAAAGGCATAACTAGTTGGGTTATATACTGCCTCTTGTATAGTGGGAAAGGCATAACTGGTTGGGTTATATACTGCCTCTTGTATAGTGGGAAAGGCATAACTGGTTGGGTTATATATTGCCTCTTGTATAGTGGGAAAGGCGTAACTGGTTGTTAAAGATAAGAAACTAAGCACTAGCAGATGACATTTGCAGGAAAACATTCTGAGGATGCATAATGGTATCAGTTATTGACTCCCATTTTATTCTCCATGCATTTGTTCTACCTGACTTTATCCATTTCAAGGACAGAGAGACCAGATCCTTTCAAGACTACATTCAATCATCATATGAGATGACTGCCCATCAGAGAACACTCAGACTCAATTCCACTCTCTCATGTATACCTAGAGACAATGTAGTTTCACTAACCTGCCTCATATTATATCACTAGGGTGCAGAAGAAAAATCGAGAGCCAACATTAACAGAGGTAAACAAAGAACGTTCATATTATGTATTTATATTATGATAAAAAAATATATCCAATAATTCATGACCAAGTTACATGTACTAGGAGCCTTTATTAAATTGTGAATATTGTTCACACAGAAAGCCCTCTCCTCAAGAATCAAACTCGTACCGCATTTTTTTCTTATTTTTACATAGCAACCCAAACACTGTACCAGAGGGCTACCAGCTTCCCTTTCTTAGTAGATTTGTGCCTTTAGTTAAAGACTGACCCACAAGGGGTACTGATTATGGTAAAAGTAAAGCGAGACTCATTGCCTCCTTAATTAAAGCATCAGGAGTGTACTCTGTAACCCATCAGATAATGTGGACACATACCCTGCCACACACTATTTACACTGTATTTGAACATTTCCTGCTGCACTACTACATTTTTGTAGTGGACAAACTGGAGTTGGTTCATTTCTTCTCCTTCTTGCATAAGTGGCTGTGGATGACTGCTGTCATGCAACAGAGAATGAGGATTTTGTCAGACTTTGGATACCCTAATGGTGTCATATAGTCAAGGAGAAATGCACATACAGAAGCAGAAATGTTAAACTACACCATTTCAGGGAGCAGGTTACCTTGTTTCTTATAACAACAATGCTTCAAGAACCCTGCTATCTATAAAGCTACTTCTCACTTGTTATTGAAAATATGGACTATTCAGTCCTTAGTGGTTGTCAGCAGCAGTGACCACTGAACACATGGACTATACAGCCCTTAGTGTTGGTCAGCAGCAGTGACCATTGAAGACACGGACTATTCAGTCCTTGATGTTGGTCAGTAGAAGTGACATAATAAAGAACAACATTAGAATTTTAAAATAGCAATGAATATGTATACATCGGGGGGGGGATTGATGACAGGATGGTGGCCACAGAAACAAATATACAAAAAAAAACATTGCCTCATTTTCTGAAGCAAGTTTTAACAAATGTCAGAATTATGTATTACATGAAATAAATAAATATGGACTAGCTATAAAAATGGCTGTACTAAGTCAAAACCATATAATAGAATCAAAGTAACAACACTTACGATAAACTATTTTTTTATTAGTAAAAGACAAGAAGGTAGCAAACCCAGTAGGTAATCCAGAAATAAAATAAACCAGGTGTTCCAAGGGACCAGAACTTGTATCCACAAAGCGTTTATTGTCTTACAGCTTAAAAAAGTTTAAAAAGAAACTGCTGTTATAAAAAAAATCAAACAGGTTTAGCACTTTCGTCTTACAAGTAAAAGACATCATCAGAACCATTGCATTTAGAGCAGCTAGGCTTTTATAACCAAAACCCCACCCTTAATTGAAAACAAGTCATGAAGCCAAGTCCTGCATTTAAAGTTACATACTCAACTAGCATTCACCTTGAATAGATATGTGTAATAAATGGTTACAAAGTAAAACATCATGAATAAAATAAGTAAAAATAATGTACACATTATACATGCTGTGTTTGCAGAAGCATTTCTACAAAAGCAACAAACAATTATATGTTCTTACGTATATTGCATCAACTTGTCTTTTGCCAACTTACATTTAGACAACCTATATTTTTATTTATCTTTATTTTATTTTTTTTTAGCTCACTGACAATAGAAACAGTTTCTTTTTTTATGTTGAATTCATATATGTGCAGCTGACAAAGATAAAAAGATGTATTTATGTTAAAAATGGAGGACAAGAGGATGTTTTTGGAGCTCACAGAAAGGCTAGCTTTGTGTTGATAAAATATGACTTAAGATGTATAAGTGTTACACAGCAATGAACCATTTTTGTTTCATGGTTAGCAAGTCTTCTTGCTCAGCAAATTAAGTTATAAAGGCATGTGGTAACAAGGATCATTTCTGTGATTTAAAGTGAACAGTGTTAATGTCAAGAAACAGCAACAGACTCTTACTGAACCCAAAGTGACGCCACTTCTATCTCTACAGTCTAATTCATCAGGCGCTAATATACCCCTGTACCTAAAGTGAAAGAATTATCCAACTACAGACATAATTAGTCTAGCACCAGAGTATGAATACAGACATAACTAGTCTAGCACCAGAGTATGAATATAAACACCACACTTTCAGCATCAATGAAAGGCACAAATAAGTTTCATGCCCTCTTTTGTTAAATGAAGATTACGTACAAATTAGCAAAAGTCTGGGTGCATAAAGCATTACTGCAGTTTTATATTCAGAAACTCTGTCATACATTTGGAAAAGACATAAACAAAAATAAGTATAAGATATTCTATTGTCTACTCCTCCTCTGTACTCTTCACAACAGCCACTGAAAATAATCTTGGCTTCTACAATATAAATGTAGTGCATTTAGCTCAAAATAATTGAGGTGTCTCATTAAAAAAGCATAATGCATGAAAGAAAAATAGTCTCAAGAACGTATAATTTTATTAGCTTTGTAGCGAGACCAGATTATGCATCTGCATACCCAACACATAAACACACAAAAACGTACTCTGAGGCTCTAAATAAAAATCTGCCTAAACAGCAAAGACCTCCTAAGCAGATATCCAAGCAACAGCCTCCCCTCAACAATACCCACGAATCACATATCTCACAAAATCAGTCTGCCTCACAGTCACAGCCCTTAAGGCCAAACAACACACCAAATACACTTGTTATAGGGGACTCTATTGTCCAGCACACTGACATCCCGCTCACCAGACTGAACAAGGAGAAGGTCACTGTAAGCTGCCGGTCGGGTGCCAGGATCTGCCACATAATGCAAGCACTCAGGTCACTCCAAAGCAAGTACAAGTATGACTCCGTCATTGTCCATGCTGGTGTGAATGACCTGAGACGTACCTCCCTGGACTACATAAAAAGAGACATAGAGGAGCTCTCTGACCATGTAGCCCAGGCTGGTATGACCCTGACCTTGAGTAGCATCTTGCCCTCACCAAGAATGATGCCACAGTATAAAGACAAAATGATCAATTTCAACAATTGGCTAAAGTATTGGTGTCATTCAAAGGGGATCCAGTGTCTGTCAGCCTGGGATGACATGCTCGACAAGCCACATTGCTTCGCTAGGGACGGCTTGCACCTGTCACCCTTAGGCTTTTGTATACTGGCCAAGGCTCTTGCCACCCCATAGTGCCTTTTAGACAAGGCTCAAAGGACAAACCCACCTCCATAGACAACCCAAGGATAAAAAAACTAAAGGTAATGCTACTCAATGCCAGAAGTCTAAACCTCAAGATGCACACACTCGAGGCTCTCCTCAGTATGGAGAAAATCGATGTCTGTGCAGTAACAGAAACCTAGTTCAAGGCTCCTGAGAGCACCCCAGCACTACCAGGTTATAACTCATGCCATGCGTTTTGGCCCCAAAACTCGGACTGAAGCACAAAAGGAGGGGGAGTATCTATATTCATCAAAGATACCTACACCTCCAGGTTAGTGGCACTGCACGAAGCACCCATGTGCAACTAACAGTGGGCAAAACTGCCTTTCAGTTTGTAGCCTGCTACAGAACACCCTCCCTATTACAGGAACTCCAATTGGCATTCCTGAGAACACTGGAGAATATGAAGGTCTCTCCAAACACTATGTTATTGGGTGACTTCAACTACCCAAACATTGACTGGGAAAACTACTCAAGCCCAAACACCTTCACCCAACGGTTCCTTGAATTTATAAACTCTAACGCAATGGAACAACTGGTCACCACTCCCACAAGAGGGAACAACATATTGGACCTAGTCATCACCAACATGGGGAGACTCTATGTTCCACACCAGAGGTAAACCCCTCATTGGTAAGATCAGACCATAAACAAATTTCCCTGGACATCCATATCCCGTCCCCACCCACAGCCAAGTAAATCACTGTAAAGAATTTCTCAAAAGCCAACTTTGCACTTCTCAAGACTGAGGTGGAATCCTTCAAAGCCCCTGGGCCAGAGGATAATACAGCCCAATCCGCAGAATCCTTTACAAATGCATTCGATGAGCACCTGCAGGAATGCATGGATCATACTATCCCAAATAAAACCAAGACTCACTCCTCCAAAAACAGGAGACCTGTCTGGTGGACCCTGGCCATAAATAAGCTATACAACAGAAGGAGGAAGCTACTACATGACAGAGCAAAATCCCAAAAAGGGAAGGCATCTCTGATCAGTATTATCAAGAAACTTCAATCCCTCATAAAATCATCAAAGGCCAGTTTTGAAAGAAAAATTGCCCTAAACACTAAAGATAATCACAAGGCCTTCTTTAGTTATGTCAGGAACATGGGCAGAAACTCCCAGATATGCTCTGAATTGTTGCATAACGATACAAAATATACCGAACCTACAGACATAGCCAACATTCTGGCAGACAGATTCAGTGCAAACTTCTCCCCCCCTTCCCCCCCAAAAGGAGCAAATGCCTATCCCAACTGAATGTAACCTCCCTGACATCACAGATGCACAGGTGAAAGCTGCCCTCTCCAAAGCAAAAAACACAGCATCTATGGGACTGGACGGTGTCCCATGCTGGGTCTTACATGAGCTCCAAGAAGAACTGAACCCTCACATTAAGTCACTGTTCAAACTTAGCCTTATTACAGGATATGTACCCAAAGAATGGTGTACAGCTACAGTGGTCCCACTTCACAAAGGTGGTGCCACAACGGACCCCGGAAACTATCGCTCCATAAGCCTGACTAGTCTGGTCTGTAAAGCTATGGAGCATATTATCATGGAACTCATAAACAAAGACATTGGGAGCCTCCAGACACTGGACCCTACCCAATTCGGCTTTGTTAAGGGCAGATCTTGCCTCTTAAACCTAGTTGATTTCTTTGAAACAGTTACCAAAGCCATAGATGAGGGCAAGGTAGTCCACACAGACCTGGACCTCACAAAAGCCTTCGACACAATACCCCACTCGGGCATCATAAATAAGCTTACCAGCTTAAATATCAACCCCTATATCACAAAATGGGTTGCAAACTGGCTCAGAGATAGAACCCACATGGTCAGAATCACAGGTGCCATGTCCGAATCCAAACCAGTTACAAGTGGCATCCCACAGGGCTCAGTTCTGGGACCTCTCTTGTTTGGTATATACTTCTCTGAGGTTCAGGCTAACACGGGGGGATTATGGCTGACAAAGTTCGCAGATTACTGCAAACTGGGGGCCATAATCGAATCTCCAGCTGACACAAGCATCCTCCAAAAGAGTCTCACAGAGACGGATGCTTGGTGCCAGAGCCACAGCCTCAAGCTAAATGCTAAAAAGTGCATAATCATCCCCTTTGGGAAAAACAAGGTGCCCACAAATTACCACATAGGTGGTAATCCATTAAGTACGGAAGAAGTAATTAGAGATTTGGGGACCAACGTAGATAGTAATCTCTCCTTTGATAATCACGTTGCTAAAGTGGTTAGAAAGACCTTCTATATAGCCCACCTTATCATGAAAGGGTTCGCATCTAGATCAAGAGAGGTCATTGTGCCCCTCTACTCATCACTCATCAGGCCCATAATTGAATACAATGCGCCTTTTGGGATGTACCTTACCTGACACCTGCAGCAACTGAAGAGACCCCAACAGTACCTCACCAAGAGGATCATGGGCTACAAACAGATGTCCTATGCAGCTCGACTAAAGAAACTCCAGCTCTACTCAGTTGCTTACCGCCTACTCAGAGGTGATCTATGCCTGACATACAAAGCCATGTCAAACCCAGAATTAATGGACATGCTCCACCTCAAAAAATCCAAGTCCCTTAGAGCTACACGCTCCAGAGACCTAAACCTCAGCACAAAAATAAATAGGACATGCTGGAGGGACAGATTCATTTCCCAGAGGCTCCCCTCACTCTGGAATAGAATCCCAATTCATGTTAGACATAGCCCCTCGCTGACCCTCTTCAAGCGAAATCTGGACGCGTGGATGGGAAATCGCAAATTCACCCCTGGGATCTCTTCTGTGTCCCTGCTAGACAGAGGCACAGTAAAACTAATCTTAAAAGGGTACCTTCTGTGACCTACTTTACAGAGGCACAGTAGGCTAATCTAATAGGGAGGCACAAGCCAAATACACTCTGGCTAGGCTTATAAATGCCCTAGGGCAGATAGCCTAGTATCTACCTATGAACCTATAACCATGCAACTTTTAGTCAGTTATACATTTATTAAAGCACTATCAATGATGACTTGAGCTATATGATATTAAACATATTTTAAAATGGGTCTACATAATTGAACTTTCACTTACCCGAAACTGAAAAGGATGAGACAACTTCACCAAAAATTTACTTTCACGAACATTCAGATCACTGCAGTTTTACTCTGGGAAAAGAACTATTTGGCCACCATGACAAAATAAATAAACTGAAGCAAATCAAACCCACCCAAGTGGGATGCTTTGCACCCCCCAAGTATGCCAATTCCAAGGTTGCACTACAGTGGGGAAAAGAGCAAAGCTTAGCGTGGTGGCCAAGTTTTTCTTTTCCCAGAGTAAAATTCCAGTGATCCTACCGTTCATGAAAGTACGTTTTCGGCAAAGTCACCTTTTAAGTTTCAGGTAAGTAAAATTTTGATCATGTAAAGAGATCCTTTAAAATAATCACATGCAATTTAAGTTATTAAAACAAGACTTGTGAAACCATGGTCATCTATTTGGAAAACAAAATCATTTGATAGACATCCTATATTTGTTGTCTTGAAATCCTGGCTACTCACATGCTGCTTTCTAAAAATCCACTTTTTCTCCTTTCATGTGAATAGAGCATCAGCATTCTCTGCAAAGTAAGTAAACATTATCAATATCTAAAAATAAGCAGGCAACCTCAGACTATTTTCACAGTTTCCTAACTTATTAATTACAAAAGGAGTCAGAGCTGGATGTGGCAGAGTTAATGATGTTAAGATTTGCACTCGGTTTGACTAGGATGGATAGGATTAGGAATCAGTATATTAGAGGGTCAGCTCATGTTGGACAGTTTGGAGACAAAGCAAGAGAGACGAGATTGCTCTGGTTTGGACATGTGCTGAGGAGGGATGATGGGTATATTGGGAAAAAGATGCTAAGGATGGAGCTGCCAGGTAAGAGGAAAAGAGGAAGGCCTAAGATAAGGTTTATGGACGTGGTGAGAGAGGACATGCAGGCGGTTGGTGTGACAGAGCAAGATGCAGAGGATAGGAAGAAATGGAAAGAGATGATCCGCTGTGGCGACCCCTAACGGGAAAAGCCGAAAGATGATGATGATGATTAATTACAAAATATAAAGTATGCAGTAATTGGCATAATTACAAGACTGCCTTCATATTTTAGACTTTTATGCTTTAAACCTTCATATTTAGTATAATTAAAAATATCTGCCCATTTTTTTTTCCTTTAAGAGTGGGATTACCTTGTCTAAGTAAAGCCAAATATATTGTTTCTGAAGCCCCAGGTGAAAGTATCCTTTTGTTTTGGGTTCTGCTCAGTAAAAGCATATGGAAGATGGTAAAGGATAAAACACAAACTATGATTTTAAAAATTAGCAAAAAAATATTTATTGCCATTAAACACTGACTTGGGGATTCCCACACCTTACAATGCATACACATCAAATGCCATGCGATGCCTAACAAATTTTGAACACTTCATGGTGTTTGCAAGAAATACTTATTAGAAGATTGTGAGTAGACTTTTTCCTGAAACTAATGTTCTGTTTAGGGGCTAGCTATCCCCCAGTATAGGGGGTTGTATTTTCTTTCCAGAAACAAGGATTTGCCTTTCTCCTCTCCTTAGTAACGTCAGAATGGGAAAAGCGTATTTGTGAAGTGTTGTCCTTGAACTTCTGTTTTAGGCACTTGGACTTTAGTAATATACCTGAATTTATATGGAACATTACTTTAGTAATATACCTGAATTTATGTGGAGCATTATGTTAGTAATATACCTGAATTTATATGGAGCATTACATTAGTAATATACCTGAATTTATGTGGAGCATTACGTTAGTAATATACCTGAACTTATGTGGAGCATTACATTAGTAATATACCTGAATTTATGTGGAGCATTACGTTTGTAATATACCTGAATTTATGTGGAGCATTACTTTAGTAATATACCTGAATTTATGTGGGAGTCATGTATTTCTAAAGTAATGCTCCATATAAATTCAGGTATATTACTAAAGTACAGTTGTGTACACTTACCATAAATGTAGATGTTAGAGTGTATTCACTGCTGCAGACATTACATTTGGGTTATCTGTCTGCAGGTAACCCTCAGCTGGCCTGAATATCAAAGTCTTTGATCCCTGCATTGGATGCTGTCTCTTCTTCCATGATGTCAGGTCGTCAGGGGTATAAAACATGCAGCCAACGCCATTACATCAGTTTTTCTTGCCCCAGATGTCAGGTGCCCCCATAATGGGAAGCAATTATATGTTAGGTTGCACCTCCAACAAAAAGCAAATACACCAGAAAGCAGAAATACACTAAAGAAGAAGAAAGGTATAGCCAAGAGAAGTCAGGGGGCTGGAGGAAGGGTAACCAGGACTGCAACAGTGAATACACTCGAACATCTACATTTATGCTAAGTGTACACAACTGTACTATGTTCTTCGTGTTTCACTGTTTCAGTCATCACATTTGGGTTGATTCCCAAAGCTAAGGAAGGGAGGAGGAAGCTAGATAGCATTAGGACCAGCTATAAGGCCCTGCAAGACTGCAGTGGCAAAACCAGCTCTGGATTTAGAAATAATAGGCATGTGGTAATGCTTGGTGAACGTATGTACAGAGCTCCAGGTAGCAGCTTCTAGGATGTCCCTGGTAGGGACACCTCTGAGAAAGGCTGTAGAAGTAGATGCAGCCCTGGTGGAATGTGATCTTATCCCCTGTGGGGTAGGTTTTCCATGGTGCTTATAGCAGAAATGAATGGAATGGGCTATCCACTTAGAAATGGTTTGCTTTGAAATGGCCTTCCCCTCTGCCCCAGCAGCAAAGCCAAATAGCAGCTGGCCTTCCCCTCTGCCCCAGCAGCAAAGCCAAATAGCAGCTGTTCAGATTTTCTGAGAGGCTTAGTCCTATCCAAATAAAATCTAAGTTGTCTGTGCACATCCAAAGAATGCAGTATTCGTTCTCCTTTGTTCTGTAAAAAAATAGGCAAATGACTGGACTGATTAAGGGCCACATTAGACACCACCTTGGGCATAAAGGAAGGATTGGTCCTGAGGGACACCCTGTCTACATGGAAGATGATGAAGGGTTCCACTGCCATGAGGGCCTGTAATTCAGATACTCTTCTTGCTGAAGTGATGGCTAGAAGGAAGGCCGTTTTCCAAGAAAGGAATTTCAACACTGCAGTTGCAGCTGACTCAAAAGGAGGTAGAGTGAACTTTTCCAATACAAAGTTAAGGTCCCAGGCTGGAGTAGAGGCTCTCCTGGGTGGTCTTAAATTTTTGGCCCCCCTGAAGAATTGCTTTAGCAGGGGGTAAGAGAAGAGGGGTGGTTCAGTATTATAATGTGCTGAAATGGCAGAGGCATGAATTTTAATTGACAAGAAGGAAAGGCCCTTGGGGAGCATCTCTGTTAAATACTGAAGAATATGTGGTAAGATGGGCACTGTTGTGCCCATCCCCTGAGTCTGGCTCCAGGGACAGTATCTTTTCCATTTTTCAGCATAGGATTTTCTAGTACTAGGCCTCCTTGCCTCCAGAATGACATCTAGCACCTGCTTACCGAGGGATGCTACTGGAGACCTCAAGGAATTAGTCAGGCTGCATGGTTCAGGGTTTTAAGCTGGGGGTGCAGAATCTGGCCCTCCTGCAGGTGCCATGGTTCTAGCAGTGACATACTGCGCAAGGGGGTACCAGTGCTGATGTGGCCAGTCTGGTGCAATCAATATTGTCCTTGGTTTGTCCTGTTTGATCTTTAGCAGAACTTTTGAGAGGAGAGGCAGAGGAGGAAAGTCCTAAACTGAGAGGCTTTCCCAGGTGAAGGACAGGGCATCTACTTTCCAAGCTTGACTGTGGGAAGTCCTTGTGCAGAATTTGTCCAACTGGTAGTTTTTAGGGGAG
Organism: Protopterus annectens; assembly: GCF_019279795.1. Classification (NCBI taxonomy): domain Eukaryota; kingdom Metazoa; phylum Chordata; order Ceratodontiformes; family Protopteridae; genus Protopterus; species Protopterus annectens. The sequence goes on from NC_056734.1 coordinate 538,214,712, forward strand.
GCAAACAGGTCTATCTCTGGATTCCCCCATTTGTTTCTCGAAAGGTTGAATATCTTTGGTTCCAGTTTCCACTCATGTGGTTCCATGAGATTTCTGCTTAGGTCGCCTGCCAGTGAATTTAGCTTGCCTGGCAGGAATTGAGCTTGTAGGTGCACTTAGTAGCTCATGGCTGTGTTCCACAGAGCCATGACTAGTCTGCAGACAGGGTACGAGTGGGTTCCCCCCTGCTTGTTTATGTACCACAACAGTGGTGTTTATCTGTCTTTACCAATAATTGTCCTGGAAGAATGTGGTCCTTGAAGGCTGTCAGGGAATTCTGTACAGCTAACATTTCTTTTTGATTGATATGCAGGTGCATCTGACTCAGGCTCCATTTGCCTTGAATGCACTGCCCTGCCAAGTGAGCCCCCCCATGCATAGTCTGATGCGTCTGTTGTTGGGGTTTGGGTGGCAGGGGGTAGAGTGAATGGGAGCCCCTTGTGGTAGCAGACCTCTGCCCACCAAAGGAACTCTGTCTTTATACAAGGAATGATAGGAATCATTGATTTCAGGTCAAGGGAATGCTGACACCATAGGCTTTTTAGATACCATTGTAGTTTCCTCATATACAGTCTTGCATATGGAATTAGACGAATGCAAGAGGCCATGAACCCCAGGGCTTGCAGGATTTTCCTTGCAGATAGCTGGGTCTTTGTGGCCAATAGTTTGAAGTAGGCTGTCAAATAAACTTGTTTCTCTGGCGTGAGGTAAGCCATCTGGGAAGTTGTGTTCAAGCTTGCTCTCAGGAATACAATTTGTTGGCAGGGTACTAGATGAGATTTCTTTTCGTTTATGGTGTACCCCAGTGAGGTTAGAAGTTTCTTTACAAATGCCAAATTTGACAATCATCCAGGTATGGGTATATTTGAATATTTCTTTGCCTGCAAAATGCAATGACTGGAGCTAGGCACTTTGTGAATACCCTGGGCACAGTAGATAAAGCCAAAGGTAAGTGCAGAGAACTGATAGTGCATGGAGCCTACTCTGAAGCGTAGGTATTTCCTCCAAGATTCCGTTATTGGAATGTGCAAACAAGCTTCCTTGTCTAAGGTTGCCAACCAGGCATCTTTGCCTAGCATAGGAAGCAGCTGTTGAAGTGTTAGCATTTTGAATTTTGGGATTACCAAAAAGGTGTTTAGAATAGAGATGTCCAGGATAGGATGCCAGGAGCTATCTTTTCTGGGTACCAGGAAAAGTCTTGAATAAAAACCTTGTCCCCTTTCTTCGGCTGGGACAGGTTGAATAGTCCTGATACTTAGAAGAGAGAGAACCTGCTATTGAGCCTCTGCCCAGTGATTTGGGGGTAGGTCTGGCCAACCATTTGGGGTTGGTATGGTGTGGAAGTGGAATCTGTATCCTTGGAAAACTATATTTAAAATCCATTTGTCCTGGGTAATGAGTTCCCAGTTTTTTGCATGCTGGGCGATCTTTCCCCCTAAGGGAGCAGGCAATTGAGCAGGGCTTGGAAGGTTTAAGGTTAAGTCATTGTGACATTTTTCCATAGGGGGTGTCTTACTCCTTTCAGCTTTGGAAGTGGTAGCCCTCCACTGCTTAGGCCTGTGAGTACCTTGAGACTGTAGCCTAGGTGGTCTGCTGTTCCTGGGTTTGGACTGAGAAGGCCTGGAAGAGACAGGAAAGGACTAATTCTTAGAAGGCCAATGCCTACTAAATCTGGCAGGCTGTACTTGCAGTGAATCTTTAACAGTTTGCAAAGATTTAGCTTTTTTCCTCCATCTTTTTAAGGACTTCTGCTTTGTTGCCAAACAGGCGGTCTTGGTTTAAGGGAGCATCCAGTAATTTAGCTTTAACATGTTCTGGAAAATTTTGCTCCTTAAGCCAAGCATGCCTTCTAAGAACAGACTCAGTGACAGCAGCCTTGCAAGATGCTTCTAAATAGACAAAACCACATTGCAATGTATGTTTACGAACGTGTTCAGCAGAATGCATTAAATTCTGTAATTCTTTATGTTCCACACAGTCAGGAATCAACATCATTTTCTGTACAAGTAGTCCCATAATATGTTGCTGATACTTTAACATATGAAACTGGCTGTTCAAGGCCCTAATAGCCAAAGTAGCAGAACTGTACACCTTCTTACCCCACCTGTTCAAGGCCCTGGAATTTCTATCAGAGGGGGTAGGGTTTTTGACAGTAGTAGCCTTAATGCCTTTAAGTCCTTGGGAAATGGCCTCAGTGTCCGCAGTAGGATTCTTGAAGAGGAACGTGTGAGAGTTAGGTACTCTGTAATACCTGTTAGGTTTCCTGGGAGCTGGAGGTAAAGTGTCTGAGGCCAGGCTAGATTCCAAGAAGGCATCATCTACAATGTCCAGGACAGGAGGGATAGCTAAAGGCCTGTATTGAGGGAGGAGTAAAAATTCCCTAAGCCTCTTTTTGGAGTCAGAGTAATCCTGGCTTCCCCAGCAGAAATGCTTCCTAAGAGTGTGCAAGATTTCACCAAAAGAAAAATCTTCTGGCGGGGAAGCAGAGGGAATGGAGTCCTCTCCATCAGAATCCTCATAGGTAGATAAGGGCAAATCTTGGTAATCAGAAGAAACGGAAATCTCAGAATCCTGATCAGAAGAATCGGAAGGAAAATCAGTTCTAGGTCTGTCAGAGGGTGAAGGCTGGCTTCCCCTGATTAGAGTAATAAGGTCTTCAGCCATTCTTATCATTAGTTTTTTAGGCATATGGGCCTGACCATGCAGTTTGGACATCAGTTTTCTAGGCGTGGGTGGAGTTTTAGGCCTTGAAGAAGATGGCGTCGGTTTGAAATGCAAGTCAGTAGGCCTGAATACACCCTCAAAAGCTGGTGCCTGCACAGCAGCTCTGGACCCATCCAAGGTAGAGACATCCACAGGTTCCATGGTCGAAGAAGCATCTTGTGGCATACCGGACTCCTAATGGGTCTCAGTAGAGGCCTGCAAATCTGAAGTAGCAGGTATCAGGGGCTGTGAAAGAGCCTGAGTAACGGCGAACTGGCGACTAGCTTAAATGGAAGTGTCGTCAGCAGCTTTGGACCTATGCGGTCTGTCTCTGTCTTTATCTTTACATTTTTTCAGAATGTCAGTAGTCGGATGGCTTACCGAAGCCATTTCTGGATAGTTAAACAGAGTACCAAAATAATTTGCTGCAAAAATAAACCAACGACCAATAGTTCAGGGGTTGAATAAGGCACAAAACCGACAGTGAGGGACATCGTGGTCTGGGCCTAAGCAAGGAATGCAGTACGAATGAAAATCTTTATGAGGCATTTACTTTCCACAGGTAATACAATTGTTAATTTTACTGACATCGGTTTAGAGCAAGAAAAAGGATCCCCAGTGGGTACTTAGCATTTTTGAAGACTTCGGTTCTGAAACTCGAAAACGAAAATTTCCGGAGTCAGTCGATCGGCACTTGCGAACTGCTTCTGCTTTGGGCACCTCGTGGCAAGAAAGACTGATGTAATGGTGTCGGCTGCATGTTTTATACCCCTGACTACCTGACGTCATGGAAGAAGAGACAGCATCCGATGCAGGGATCCAAGACTTTGATATTCAGGCCAGCTGAGGGCTACCTGCAGACAAATAAACCAAATGTAATCACTGCAACAGTGAAACACGAAGAACATCGTAATGCTCCACATAAATTCAGGTATATTACTAACGTAATGCTCCATATAAATTCAGGCATATTACTAAAGTAATGCTCCACATAAATTCAGGTATATTACCAATGTAATGCTCCACATAAATTCAGGTATATTACTAAAGTAATGCTCCACATAAATTCAGGTATGTTACTAACGTAATGGCCCACATAATTTCAGGTATATTACTAAAGTAATGTTCCACATAAATTCAGGTATAGTACTAAAGTAATGCTCCACGTATGTTCAGGTATATTACTAATGTAATGCTCCACATAAATTCAGGTATATTACTAAAGTAATGCTCCACATAAATTCAGGTATATTACTAAAGTAATGCTCCACATAAATTCAGGTATATTACTAAACCTATGATCTCCCATCCACATAGATTTCTCTTGAACAGAGTCACTAATGTAATCCTCCTTAGACTATTAAATCATGGGAACTCAATTATTTCAGTTTCATGCATGTTATTGTAAGGAACGTTTGTTTTGGTTTCAAAGTACTAACTTATCCATTATTGGCTTAATTCATTGAAATTTTATGATTTAACTATCACCTCTAACAATTAACTGGTTTGTGTAGAAAACAGTAATTGAGTGGATATGGAATTTGGTATCTTAGAATAAAATACCATCAAGCTGATTAATAATCTCTTAAATTTTACATAGCTTTGGATGATTAAAGACGGAAAGTCCAGTTTTGGGCAAGTAGAGTCTAGACTATTTGATACCATTAAACCATGAGACTGACATTACATGCACAACCTTATGAAATCTGTCTCAGAAGCTTACTGTTATATAGTATATTATAGATCGTAGAAAGGTTGGGCTATTGCATATCATATACCAGAAAGACTCAATTGAAATTTCTCATTGCCATGTATGAATGTTGTTCCATAAGATAGCACTTTAAATGATCTCTCTGTCACAGTCTGCATATGTTAAAATAATAAATGTAAGAAAAGTAAAGGAGAACTGTTGAATTAATAAAACAGCCACTCCAAGGCTTTAAACTACAACTAATAACTCCTGCAAACATTCAAGCTGTGTCAACATGCACCACCACTCAGTTTCTTCTCAGAGTGCTGTGAACCTAAAGAAGAAGCAGATTCCCAGTTTCTGATACTATACTGGAGTAAATCTCTCAATGCAGTCTGCTTGAAATCCAATGCAAGGTGTGCCTATCCACAGCCAGGGAGCATTTTACATGTATATATACACACATGCATGTGTAGGACTCTCTGGGTTTCTGCAGCTGTTCAAGATAGTGGAATATATTTATCACTGTGCTTTTATCCTGTGCTGAAGGTTTAGTTTGTCATTAAAATCTTTTACTGTTAAAAGGGAAATGTAATAATCTTATTCAAGTAATACTTGTAAAAATGTTTACAACACATAATATTTTGATGCCTCTGGTAGAAAACTCTCTGCCTTAGCTTTCCAGTGGTGAGAATTCATTCAAATCTTCTGCATTTTAAGTAATCACATCAACTGTACAACACTTTTTATGAATACTAATACTAGACAAAATGCTTTTCAATCCAAATGAAGCAGCAGTTACATATGCCATATTTACTAGAAAATATACCACCATGGAATAAACATTTCATGGCAGTTACATTTGGAAGAGGCTTTAGTCATTTTTCAATAATATGTCAAATAGGTATATTTTTTCACTCTGCTGGAAAAAAATTTCTGACATGACTGCTTAAGTCAATTTAAAGTTTAATTAATTATTCATTTTTTAGATACTGTGAAACCTCATGGGTGTCTGTGTTTTATGATGTTACTATCACTAAGCCCTTATCAGTAGTAATACAACAAGGTTTAGTGAAAAAATGGTACTTTTTTGCTGAATGTCATATGTTTAACCAGTACAAGGTCTCCCATTTTTAAATCAGGTTGTATGGAATGTCTAGTTGTGTCTCCATAATCCATCATTTCAGTGTTATAACTTTTAATAACTCTCTTTTCAAGTCCTATTCTAGATAACATATCTTTGTAATAATGCTGACACTTGGGAACATAAATCTGCAATGTTGGTCAGGGATAGGGTCTTGCTATCTCCAGTGCTGTTGCCAAATAATATGCAAGAGATGATTGGCCTTTGGACCATTTGGTGAATGTGCACTCTCTCCTTAGGGGAATACTCAGCATGTGCCAAATCAAATCCATTTCACAATAAATAGTTGCATAGCATGGTTACAAATAATGGATTCCCAGAATATTAACCACCTTGCTCCCAACCCATTCCATTCAGATGTTATCTTACAAACAGTTAACATAGCTTGTTCAACATTATTTGAACACTCACAGACAAACAGGCAGGCAGGCAGACAAAGACACACACACAATGGGTTAATGATGTCTTTCCCATACTAACAGACCTTCTACAGGATGTATCAGTGCCACAATCTGTCTTATCAAGAATATAGTTACTATTTAGTATTAAAATAAATCAATTTGTGTGGGTAGCAATAGCTCTAAGCAGTCAATTTTCAAAAGATGGATGTCACAGGTTTGCAGATATATTAAATATACCTATAAATGGCCAACTGTAATCTTGCAAGATGAAATTAGTAAGAATCTTTAGCTGAAATAAATAAAAATGAAGTCAAGCACTTTGTAAAATAAACAGAACAGGCAGCCATACACTTAAACAAAAATGAAATACATGAGTTTTAATAGGCAGATGGCATACAGAAGAATTCAATTGGCTTATCTAGCCCTATCACTACCAAAAGACAAAGAGTTAATGCATTCTATCTGCACTGAATTGCAACTCCACAGCACATTTAAACAGTCTCACACTTAAGGAATTCCATCGCTCGAGTATCCATCCCAGAAATGAAATGCAGCCCAGTATGGACATTTCAAAAATAATGCAAAAACTAGAATGTAATACCTGTTTTCTCTGCTAAAAAATAGTCACAGATTATGCATTTTCTGTAAAACTTTAATTCTGAGTAACAGATGCGCAGGATACTTGCTAACTACTGAACATATCAACGTAAATGATGATGATTTTTCTTCTTTCGGCTTTTCCTGGTTAGAGGTCGCCACAGCGGATGACCTGTCTGCTCATGATTGGCAGTGGAGTTTTACGGTGTCGAGTTACCAGCCCAACCTTCCACAGAAGGCACACACATGCTCACACTCATGCCTAGGGCCAATTTACATTGTCCAATCCACTTACAGCATGTCTTTGGGATGTGGGAAGAAACCGGAGCACCCGAAGGAAACCCACGCGACCACAGGGAAGACATGCAGATTCCACACAGAAGGCAACCCAGCCAAGAATCAAACTGGAGAACCAACATAAATGATGTTAAGATAAATAACTAACTGATGCACATGAATTAATGGATTCCCGCAACTGACAACTTGCATGGTCATTTACAAATTCTGGACTAATACTCAGTTTTATTTAATGTGGTTCACTGATTAGCATGGCTCACTTCCAAATGCTACGTCTGAAAAAATAAATAAGTGGAGAGGAGAAGAATTTTCAGATGACATTACTATACACAAGTTTAGTTTGGTCACTATCACAGTGGATTAAGTCTACGAGCTGCTTCCTGTGGGTCAGCCTCTATTTCAGCCTCTATTTGCATATTACCTGACTCAGAGTAAGTAACTTAACTGGGCAGTGCTCCAGTGCTGAATCTGAAACAGGTTCATGTGCTCCACTCTGGTTAACAAATAAATAAAAATGTACATCTAAAGATATGGAGTTCAGTGCTTCAATACATAAAAAGTCACAACTCCACAAACACTTTTATACTTTGCTTTTATTTCTCCAAGGAGATTGATAATGTTAGTTTACTAGCTAAATATAATATAACTGAAACTGAAGAAATGTTTTATCTATAAAGTCCTGTTAAGCATAATTCCATTTGTCCATCCATGTTTTGACATTAACTGCTTCTTGAAATAAATGTTGTAGCATATTCCTGCATCTCTAAATGTGTATCTAAATATGTATATGTATATGTGTGTGTATGTATATATAAATATATATCTTTTAGCACATCCTTTTATCTCTAAATATGTTTTGTTCATTTCTAATGGATCCTACTTTCCCGGGCTGTGTCAGCAAATGGTCCACAGAGTTCAGTGCACTACCCCTGTAAACAAATAAAAATAAACAGTAATAAACTCAAGAGTTATTGTATTGAGGTGGAGGAGCCAGAGGTCTTGAAAACTCACTTGAATAATATGAAGGCTGTAATATGACTGTACAGTGATATGCATGAAAGCTGCCATTTTAATAGAATTATGGCTCTTGCTGAAATGCATTTTGTGAATTAATATTCAGCTATCATTTCTAGGAACTGACATTTAACATCATTTGCCCACTTATTTATATAGAAGCTTCTAAAGCCTGCAATAGTTTAGCTAGTACACCTAAAAGATCATGTCATTTACTACAGTAACTACTGTGGGGTCTTACCCGGCCAATGAGTATCATCATTAGCATAAATGTAAAGTTTTAATGGTCTTTGCCAACTGCTGTCAGACATATTGCTGTCTTCCGCTTTCTTCAAAACCAAACAGCAGTTTAAGATTCTATTAAAATCAGTTTCTGAACGTTATTAATGGTTTGTCAACACTTCTGTCTGTAGGGAAGAGAATGTTGACATCCAATAGATGCATAAAGATAAAATAATTGAAAATCTGGATTATACTAATCCATTCTTCAATTATTTTATCTTTATGCATCTATAATAAGATGTCAAAAATCATGTCTTAGTGCAGCCCCACTGTTATGAATGGGGCAAAGTCCCATGTAACCCCAGTAATACCTTGTTTAATGTCAGCATGCTCTTTCTTTTTGGTGTGGGCATGGTGGCAAATCTGCAGGACTGACTCAAGTTAAAAATGGAGTCCTAAAACTGTTGATCAGTTTTAAAAATAATCAAAGACAGAGGTATGTGTATGGTGGTGATGACGATGCCTGATGAAGGCAGCTGTTGAGCACAACTTTAATGTAACCTTTTTTCAGAGTTTCTCCATTTAGACAGGACACAGACATATGGCTGCAGAAAGCATGCTTCCGGTACTCCAATATTCCACCAAAAAATTATTTAAAACAGAAGTGGAAAAAAGAAAAGGCACAAAATATCTATATGTGATTCCTTTGTTTTTCATAGTTGCAGATATGTTACAAATGCATGCCAGAAAGTCACTGTTCCCATTTTTGATTTACGTTACCTTTGTCATAATTGTGCTCATAATTATGATGCACATAAAAATAATCAGATCACAGTTCTCAGCTCTCAGTGATTTTATAGATCAATGAATCTGATTCATATTTTTGATCTATCCCTCAGACCATTCGATTTTTTAGCAAATCCCTGATTCATAGACATTCTAAGCCTATTGAGTCTTATGGCCATTTACACCTAGCTAGTAGCATCCCTCAGGCCACACTTACATTTTACAAGAGGCCACACCAGTCAATCCCAGAGAAAATGTGCGAATTCCTATTCAGTCATCTAGGTTATATTTAAAGGAAGACAGTGACTTGTACTGCTTAACATACAGGGAAAGTTTATTCCAGAAATTTGGGAGGCACCAGATTATAAACCAGTCCCTCCACCATGTTTTATCTATTATAGAAAACTTTTAGCATAGGTGGAGCCAATGGACTTGGAGATGTACATGAGGTTCTGGACAACTGGGTGTCTAATGGTGTGGTAAATGAGATGGAGATGCCCCTTCAGAATTCAATGCCAAATGTAAGAGAGTCATTACTTCATTATACCTTGAAGGTATTCCTTTGGCAATTATCTGTGCTAAATAAAATGATTTTCTGATAACCACCATCATACAATGGTCAAAAGAGAGGTAGTTATAAACCCATGTTCCTAGGTCCTTGACTAGACAACACAATATTAAAAAATGAAAATTTAAACAGCTTGATGAGAGGAGGTTTTGTCTACCAAAAGTGAGGAAACTCCACTTTTTAGCATTTAGTTTGAGCCTACTTTTAGTATACCAAGAGTTTATTACGGAGAGTTTATTTTGAAGGGTTAGAGTGTCAGAGGGTAGTTTAACAGCAGTCCCCAATTTGCAATCATCTGCAAACTTTGCTAGACAGAGGTCTTAGCTCTCTGTTCAGAGATTTGAGAAGTAAAGGCCAAAAAGGAGAGATCCCAGCACTGAGCCCCGAGGGACAATATTGATCACTTGCATCCTGATGAGGCAGTTGCAGCTCACACTGTGTGAGTTCTGTTTTTCAGCCTGTTTGCTATTCATCATACCACATATGGGGTCATTTTTTAAAGCATTTCGCTTCTGTATGATGTTAACATGGAGAATGGCGTCAAAGACCTTAGCCAGATTAGGATATACCATGTATACCATATGGCTGTACTCTATAGCCCTACATAACCTCTTCTGAAGAAGTTTACCAGATTCAGTAAACAGGCTCTACCCTTCACATAGCTAAACAGTTGGGGGGGGTGAAAGTTAATAAGATTGTTGACAACACAGTTTATGAGGTCAGTTAGAATACAATCCATGGCTTTGCAGATGAGGCTTTTAAGACTGTTGTGACTAATTACCTAGGATGGTTGTACGGAAGGGTTTCAGCACTGCAGAGCAACACTTAGGGACAAACACAGTAGCTAAACTTAGATGAAACAGATTAAGGAGCAGATTTGCAAGGGCATGTTTAGAACTATTTATTAAACAAGCATGTAAAGTGTCAGGTCCCATGGAGGAAGTAGTTTTGGTATTGGTCAGCACTTTCAGTAAATGATATTTAGAGATAATTGAGAAACTAAGGGATTCATATATTTCAGCACTCTAGATAGAAGTCCTGGGGTGAAGTTAGCACTAAATTTGTTTGCAATGATTTTGGCAGGGTCTGTTGGGTCAGAATAGGAGGTATCATTGTGAATATGTTCAGAGCAATGTAGCATATCATTTCCTAGTTTTCTAACAATGCTAAAGATGGATGTATAATTATATTTGGCTTCAGAAGCCAGCATAAGTTTATGAGCTCCTTTATAGTAGTGCTGATAATATATTTAATTGTTTGTAATGCTTTTGATTTTTTGTGAAAAGTGTGGTCTTGGATATGATGTGTAATTTAAGGGGATCCTTTCTTTCATTGTAGAGTTCATTTTTGGATTTGTCATTATACTTGGTTCTGGTAGACACTAGTAGCTCTATAAATTTTTCTGTGGGTATATAATTCCTTAGTGAAGCTTGCTGCTGTATTCATATCAGGAGCAGTGCACTCATAACTGAATTTTGATATTTCATCACTAACTAGGTTGAGCTTCTTGTCCTCAGATTCAGTGGGGTTTGCTGTAAAGACTTTTTGGGAGTTTAAAAAGAGAAGGTCATAAGTTTGTGGACAGACTTTAAACTAAAGCTACCTCTTAAACAATTCTACAGTAAAGAATCAGGTCAAGAATGCTATGTCCTCTAGTAGGTTTGTTTACCAACTGCTCAAGGAAGGTTTTATGTATTAAGACTAGGAATTTTGGAGCATATCCTTGATTGTAGCCATATGTGACCCAGTTTATTGAAAAGTAAAGTCACCCAAAATAATGGTGTTTTTGTTAATAAGGAAATAATGTAAAACACTGAGGTGTCTTATGTCTTCATCAGGGGACAATGGAGATGTTCTGTAACAGGTATTACCTGATAATTAATTCTGTCTAGAGTGATCTAAAGTTCAGGGATTTCAGTTTTTTGGGAACCTAGCAATCTGTCTGGAGTCAAGATGTTCCTTGACAAATATAAAGACTCCACCACAGTTGCCATTGGGTCTGAAGTCATGAAAAGTGCAAAGCCAGGTATTGAGGGAGTGCTTTCTTTACATCAAACCCAAGTCACGGTAACTATGCAGACCTGGATGCCTTCCAAATGTAGAAGTAACTCAAGATCAGACTGGCTCAGAGATTTGACAAGGAGGAGAGGCAGCATAATGCGATCCAGTTTGGGACTGTAATGTTCATTAACAGTACTCTGCCTAAGAAGGGCACTGGGGAGGAGCTTTAGGCAGTATGTGTACACTTTCAAATGAGACGTACAAACCATCGTTAGTGAAACAAGCTGGACGGTTAAGCAGCTCATCACTCAGTGACACATACGGAATCCTCATGGAATGACCCAGATATTTAGCCAATTATTGAAATTGGTTATCTTTTCTTTTTTTCGTATTTAGGCATAATTCAAAGTGAAGGAAGGATTCCAGTCAGGGCCTGTGTCAGGCATGGAAAATTATGATACGCCTGTCTGCATGTCCCTTAGGGTTGTTCATTCATGCATGTACCATTAACTTGTCAGTCATGCTTGTTAAGAATTAGGATCCTTAAGGATCTTGCAATGTAAGAAATCTTAGCTCATGAAAGACTGCTCACTTTAATTCTATCCGTGTACACCCTCGTGAGTTATACATCAGTGTACCTGACAACACTAAAACACTTCTGCTGTTGCTGTGGTTCACAATGGTAGTGTGTGAGTTTTTTTGCCCAGGGTGGCAATTGTCAGCATGTATGAGCTGGATGTGTGGCCTGATTTTTGCTGAGACTTAATTTTATTTGTAGGAGCCTTTGAGAGCAATTCTTTTGCAGTATTAGTAAAATATATGTTGGTGTAATGTCATTAGTGAAGGATTGTGGAGGAGACTTAAGCTCACACAAGTTTTTGGGTAAGAGGGTAGCCTCAGATTATTTAGGTATTTATACCTCTCAGAAATAGAATTCTTAGTGTTGAGAGGCTAAGTTCATTATTTATCTGTCTTTGTTCATCAGGAAATTCCAAATGGGATTGATTCCATTTTAAGTGGAGGCCTGGGGAGGAAAGTTGCACAGTTATTACAGATACAAGTACAGAGAACATTACAAAATACATGCATAATGTTTTTCATTGCACAGTTTTTACAACTGCAAACTACAGAAGATATTCACTTTACAGACATATTTAAACATTATGAATCAAACATGCATGTGCATTAAAAATATATGTACAGTTTAAGATCTACAGCTGAACTGTCAAACACTATCTACTGAAAGTGAATATGTACAATTATTTACTTGTCTGTGAGCATAACACTGTTTGTATACTGTCTTAGGAGACCTAGTGCTAAAAGGCTGACAACAGAGGTAAGCCTGGCAGGCTGACCCTCCATTTTGTGCAGTGCTTAGGTGTTTAGAGAGTAAAATAACTGCTGCAGAGCATGCATGTAATTAATGCAAAATACATAAAGTGCACAGATGATTTTCAGTGAATTGTAGTTGTGCCCTAAATGTTGCAGATTTTAAAAGTAAGTTGAGGAAGGGATTAAAACTTCTAGGTATTGCACTGTTTAGTAAGTAGGCAGGAAGATAACAAGAGTAACTCATGCTGGCAGTCTATGGGAAGGATTGCATTCACAATTATGTTCTATATTACAGTTTCCAACTTCTTATTCTTTAGAAAATGCATGTTATTTCAAAATATGTTACTCTACTAACTTCCAGAATAAATAAGAGTTGTTGTTTAGCATACCACAAAGTCCAACAGCAGAAAAAAAACACAAATAAAAGGCTAACGTTCAAAACGTACCAAGTAGTTTAATAAAAATTCACAGAAAAAAAAACATCAACACAGCTTTCTTTCCTCTAACACCTCAGCTATAAGCCTTTAAATAAGCAGTGGGGTTGGAACTGATCATAGTCCATTTAAGGCTTATAGCCGAGGCACTAAAGGAAAGAAAGCTGTGTTGGTGTGATTTTTATTAAACTACTTGGTACGTTTTTGAACATTGCCCTTTTATTTGTGTTTTTTTTTTTTCTAAATAAGAGTTGTAATTGAACTATCCTTGACTTTGGGCAGGAATTTGTCTTTCATTATTTTGGCGTAGCCTTTTAAATAGTAAGAATCAGAGACAGAGTGCTGTGAATGAAATAATGTTTTTCCCAGCAGTTTTCCAAAAGCTTGTCACCTTTTTCTTACTCCCTATTCAGATGCCACAATTCCCAGTACATTACCTGATCCTCTAATAAATGCTTGTTAAATTTAAATTTTGACTATAGATTTGAAATGGGAAAAATAAAACAGAGACACTTTTTATTAATTTTATAGGACAAAGATAGTGGGCAGTGACCATGGCCAGACTGCTCATATGGATCAAAAACCAAACTAGTGTGAATACAACAAAAAGAAAGGTGAGCACTGTACGAATTCAACTTAATAATAAAGGTTAAGAGCTTTTTGTTTAATGCATCGACTAAACTTCTTCAGACAAAATCAATTCAATACATCCATGCTTAAATAATCACACCCATAATTCATTAATTACACATACTTAAACAATTAAAGATACAGTCCAATCTTAAAAAATATATATTTTTTAATAATGTATTGGTTTTATGATAAAATAAAAATATATTTTTATATGTATTTTTAAAGTATAATGAAATATAATAAATTTAACCCTAACCTTGTTCCCCTGTTAGTTCACTGTATACTAATGTCATAGTTGTATTGTAACTTAATATTTAAGCTGTCTATAATAATATTAGACTGCTCATATGTTCATAAGCATTAGGAAAATTTGCTTGGCTTAAAATGGCCAGCAAGGGCAGCTAGCCTAAGAGTGAAAATCAGACCCTGCAGCTTGTCCCTCTGACGCAAACAGCCTGAACATTATGCCAACCCCAGAAAGAATCAGACCTTGTACAGCTCAGTACCTTGGGGTAGCCATTAAAATTCCAGTGAATGTAAGTATACATTTGGGGGGACATACTAAATCTGAAACTGCAAAATATCAGAGTATTCTTCCTACGCTGAGGTACAGTGATCATAGAGTTAGTATCAGAAAGGGGGGTGTAGGGGTTGCAGGGGCCAAACCCCACTGCAAAAATGCTTTAAAGGTAATGCAGTGAAGTTCAAAATTCAGTTTAGTGTTTTAGAATTGCAATTTAATTTCTTAAGTGATAGGATCACAGAATAATTGCACACTTCCAATAAAGATCCACAAGTGAGAGAAAACTTGCTTTCAGTTTCATTCCTGCACAAATTAAACATGCAGCCAGGCTTCATGAGTGGCTCTTAAATTGGTTACTCCAGATGAAAGCCTTACAAAGCAACAAAAGTCATAATTTTTCACTTGATGAATGTAAGTATGACCAGAGTTTCAAAAGAGTTTTATGAAACAAATGAAAGGACTTGCATGGCATAAAACATAGTCAAAACTGTCATTCATCCGCCTACTCCCTTCACAGCTACTCATAGTAATTGTTGTTTGTGACATTAGCAGTGTTTCAATGCAGAGGCAAAATCTGTGATTTTCTTCATATATTACTCAGCAGGCATCTGCAAATATGTCATTATGATGTATCTTTTGAAGTTTATTTAACTTTTTTCTCCTTATGCTGTATGTATGAAAATAAGCTCCCAGTGATTTATGCGAGCATATTTAAATGTGTGTGCAGCTTTGAATGTATAGCTATGCATGAAACTGGCTAAATTTCTCCATTTATCCACAGCTAATTGTATTTAAACTTAATGTTCTTGTAAGCCTGAGAAAGAAATGATACCAAAATTAAATAAGCAATGTAGAACAACAGCTATCTAGTGAACACAAAACTATTAATTTCTCTAATAAATAGAAAATGCTAGAGAGTACTGCAAGAAAGGTTTTACTGTAATAACATCAAAAACATGTAGCAGGCTGCCTACCTAAAAGAATTATATGTAGTATATATAGTAAAGGGTTTATATCCGAGATACTGTAGCCTTTTTAAAAATGGAATTTACATATCAGGTCCTGCTTTAGGGAGTCCTGAATTTCAGGTCCTGTGTCAGACAGCATTTCGCCACCCTTCTTCCCTCAAGTGAGGCACAATATCTTCTCTTCTGAAAGCATCTCAGCTAATTAGTTAATAGTAATCAGCAGCACACATAAAAAAAATCATTGTGCCTGACAGGGAAACTTTTCCTATCTATTCTTATTTACAACTTCTTTTTCAACAATTTCATAGTAAATAAACTCTGCATTTATGAATCCTGGGGGTCTATATCACAACATCGAACTAACATAAGTTTGAATGTTGCAATATTGAATCGCTAAACTCCAAAACCCAATAATAACGAAAACACAGAACAGCGATTTTTTCCCCACGGAAAAAAATCACTGTTCCATGACAAAAAAAATAAATAAATAAACCTTAAACTAAAGTGGGGGGCTTCAACCCCCAAACCCCCCCAACATCAGGGGCTGTGCCCCCCATCCTTTACTTAAATATACCAACTCTGAGATCGCACCACAGTGGAGGAAATAGCAAAGCCCCGAGAATGGCCCACCAAATTTTTTTCCCTGGGAAAATAATCGATGTGCTGTGGCTTCTCTATTTTTGAATTTCGGACTTTAGGGTTCGATATTACAACATTCTAACTTATACAAGTTCGACATTGTAATATAGACCGTATTCTGGGTATGCACAAATCAAACTACCCCTAGAAATGCTTCCAGTAAAATACAAAATGTGAAATGTATACATGTGCTCACACAAATACGTTTGCACAGTAATACCATTTAGCATCATGTGTGAACTGCTTTATTTCAGACAGAGATTTATAAAGAGCTGCAGCTAGCTGTTGTGGCACTCCATTCAGCTTCCCAGTCTGCCACTACTGCTACTTCTCAACTCTAGCTGGAAGCAAAAACAACAAAAAACAAAACAAAAAAAAATATATATATAAATATACATATATAAATATATATGTATATATATATATATATATATATATATTTATATTTCCCTTCTGTCCCCCAAGTCAAGCGCAATTCTTTTCTTTCAATGAGAAGCTGAGCAGCGATTTTTAGTTACCCTTAGAAAATCTGTAGCATTTCACTTGCTATCTTTATTCTGAATACCACACACAGAGTGCTAATATCATAGTGCTTTAGCCCAAATTACAAATGCGATGCCTATTGCACTAATGCCGATCTATGATTCCCCCTTTTGCCTTCTGACACCTTGGCTACTGGGATTGCTGCCTCCTTCCCCCCACCCCAGCTACTCTTCTAGTTTTCCATAATGAATGTATTTTTGTGCTTCTTTTTAATGGTCACCTGATCAGTAACTTATGATACTCCTCCTGCTTTATTTTGTACATATTCTCAGATGACTAAATTGTACATGATTTTGAAAGTACACAACATTTACAGAACTAAGCAAATCGTTTGTAGGTTTATATTTCTAGGGGAGGAAAAGAATCCAGATGAAAATGATGGTAGAGCTGTGAATCCTTCAAAATTTGGAGTCGGAATAGCTTTATACCTTACTATGTATATTACAAACTTACATCACTTTGCCAATCACATATGAAAGAGCAAAGGAAATTCCTAAAAAAAAAGCATCATGACATTTCATTCAGCCTGAACAACATATACACTGAAGTCAAGAAATGCTACAGAGTGGAAAATACTGTCATTTTTCTAATATGTGGAATTATGAGGATTGCTCTTTTGGGAGGAAAATGCACTCTGAGGAAAGGAAATGTACTTGAAGCATAACGGTCATAAAAAGCTGCTGAATACATTCAGATATTAGGAAAACGTTTCAGTTTTTCTTCCTCAGACAGATTTTTGAGTATAATTTCTTTTACCAAAGCAGCTATTGTGGACATTGGCTCTAGGTGATGCTCACGGTTAATGCAATACCCCAGCCCATGTACAAAAAAGGGGGGGGGGTTTGATGCCGATTAGTGCTTAAACTGTGCAAATATCACCACCAAAATTTAAAATGAGTGATTCTTTAAATTCAACAAAGAAAGAAGGAAGGAAGGAAAAAGTTGATTGTTCTAGCAAAAGCAAAATAATCTGTCTTTTGTCTACACAGTGGAACCTAAACAAGCATTCTGGTATCGTATACCACGGAAACTTTACATTTAAATCTGAAGGTCCAGGTAGTAATGGGGACAATTACATGCCATAATATTAAGGAGACCATACGATGTTGTGGCCTCAGTGAAGAGTGGACTCCTCCCCTGCTTTTTGGGCATTTTGTATAGTTGTGATATTATTAGTGTGCATGGAGATGGAACCTAATGCCTTAGAGGACTTCTTTAGTATCTGCTCCTTCTCCATAGTTCTGCAACATACACTGCTTTGCATACTGCCAGGTCAGGCAGGCCGCATCCTACCATAGAAGGTGTATGTTGTCTACCAGGTCAGCCAGGCCCCATTCTACTATCAAAGGTGTTCAGCGTCTACCAGATCAGGCAGGCAAGTCTGTGAAATCATAGCCTTTGTTTCAGTGATTTGAAAAATCATGCATTAAGCTACATATATTATCTGTGGAAAAAAAAATCCAAGTACTAGAATTACTCATACAATACCTGGATGCACCGTTGTGCTATAATTACCTGCATAGTATCTCTTTGTACTATAAGCTGTAGTATAAATACTTGTATAATATCTGGTTGTACTATAATTACTTGTATAGTACCTGTTTGCGCTGTAAGTTTTACTATAATTACTTACAAAGTATCAGTACTGTAAATTGTTAGAACTATAGGGACCCAAGCTATAGAACTTCAGATGAGGTGCACATTTAGTCATGTTTCTTGGTCAGCAGTTGGAAACTGTTGTCATTTCTTGTGGTCCCTTTTATCTGTTCAGCTGAGTATATCACATGGAAAAATTATATTTCATTCACTCTCAAACTAAAGTCGAATAGCTGAAACTGAATTATCCCCAGTGTTTACAGACACAAAACACAAAGTCATAAAGCCATTCTGCATGCTATGTCTTGTACACCACTGCTCTGGATCACAGCCCATAGACATTGATCACAGTTTATAACAATGGTGAACAAATGTACCCAGTGCCTTATGAATTGCACTTAGGTGTGCATTGAATACAGTAGTGCTCAAAGAGCTCTGATGCCCAAATAATTCCCAGTGTCATTCACAGACCAACTATCTTGTACTGTACCATGTTACATGACAGAACAACCCAGTACAGTAGAGAACATCGATGTGTGAATGTATGCAAAAGTCCCTTGATGTGCTATGCTCTATCAGGCCTGACTGTGATACATAAAGTTGCCATGGAAGTTAGGCATGCCAGTGGATCACTGACATATTATGGTAAACAAGATCTACTGCTGTGCTAACTTCCATTGGCAGGAGCACATTGGGAATGCCTGCGCATATATGGATCTTCCTGACATTCAGTGTAGGTGTTGGGGGCTGTTTGTCTATGATAACAATAATATGTTCTTCAGCTGAATAATATAGCTGTCAGTGAAATCAGGGTATAATCTCATCAGAATCAGATTCAAATCCAGAAATAAGGGGCACTTAAAATATTAGTACTATTAACTTGAAACATTGAAAGGGTAAGAGAAAGTGAATCAATATCCATATACTGAAGTAAAAATCTACAACTCTAATTACTGTTAAGTATAAGTCCCTACACTTTCTCCAAATGTCACCGGTTTTAGGATGGATTAAGAGGGACAGAGCTAAAATTTGAAGGCTGTACAGTCATACCGCTACAACATTAATCTACTGATTAAACAAACAATCACTGTACTCCATCACCTTGTAACCTCACACTTAGCATACCTGGTAAGCAGGATTGTGAGTGCCATGAGTTGTTTGCCCTCCTACAAAAGCAATTCTTTAATAGTTTTACCTTTTTCAACATGCCTATTATACTATATGTGCAGTGCAATGGTAGAATAGCACTGTGGTAGTACACAACATATCTGACTGTGGTACTGCTGATTAAATGATGATTCAGCCAAAGGAACAATCTACTAAATGAGGGTTTTACACCGGATTCAGTATACTAAATGAAGGTTTTACACCAGATTCAGTATACTAAATGAGGGTTTTACACCGGATTCGGTATACTAAATGAGGGTTTTACACTGGATTCAGTATACTAAATGAAGGTTTTACACCAGATTCAGTATACTAAATAAGGATTTTACACTGAATTCAGTATACTGAGGTTCATAAAATATGATTCTTCTAAATGACATTCAAGCCTTAGCATATCTGTCAGTTTCTAAAAGGTGTTTAAAGTTGTTATGGTGCTACATATGGCAGCAGCTTCTTCAAGATGTTTTGCATATCTTGCACAATACACATTTCTCACATCCTGTAAAACCTTGCAGTACTTTTTACTGAAGAAAACTATTTCATGAAGAAGTATTAATGCTACAAAAAGTATGCTGCTGTTCTTGTGAGTTCTGTATCTGAGATCATCAAGACTTGTTTCTTACTTTTACTTTTTTTTGGTTTTGTTCCCAGTGTTCATGTATCCAACTCTGGCAATGATCTCTAGGTCCAGTGTTTATTTACACATTTTATAAAAAGATCAATGAACTGGTCAAAAGATCTTTTAGCCACAAACCAGGCCAGAATCACATCACAGATAGACAAGAACAGATACTAAAAAAAAGTTGTTAATGTTAAGCCTTAAGACAGAATACTGATTATAGGTTTACATGATTTATAACAATATGAGGGCAAATAGTGGCAGAGACAGGGATATACAATATTGGTGTGTATAATATATATAAGTAAGTAAAATTCTTTACAAGCTGCATGGACTTGGAATATGTTAATGACAAGACAGTGTAATAATAGTTACAGAGGGGATTTTGGCAAGTACCTAGAAAGAGGACTAGTGGAAAGAAGAGTGGACAAGACAGATGTAGAGAGGAAAAAGCACAGAAGAGAAGTGTATACTGATTAATTTTGAGAAGCATTTACAATTCAGGAGTTAAATGTACAGTTCAAGGGTAAATCAGAAAGCAGTTAAGTAATAAACTTAATGTTTGAGGGGTGTGAGTCCCAGTCTGCATGTGCAAAACTTGGAGAAAGGTCTGTCTGAAGCTAACAGGCAGAATAGAGGAGAAAAGCAGAGGCACAGGAAGAGTGGGGCAAAAGGGTTAGTCACCCCAGGGGATAGCTTGTAGGGGGCATACAAATCATAACACACTAAAGTTAATTATTGCACTTTTTTGTAGCACAGAAAGTAAATTGCAGTTTTATGGATCCTTCATTTCAAATCACTGATAATGGCAGCTCCCTGTCCCCTTTCAGCTCAGTAGAAACAAATACACACTCATCCATACATTTAGATAAGAGATGAGCGCCAGCCACTGCCTCAAAGCATTAGGCAGCCTTCTGATTGTGGTGCAGGGTTGAAAAAGTAGGGCACTGCAAACTGGTTTTATCCTTTTATATCTAGCACCAGCATCAGAATTTAAAATTTCCTTCAATAAGAAATTAAAGTTCATGAGTGGGCTGAGCAAAATAAGTCACTCAGCTCTTTCATCTATGTTGATAATGCATTATTTATATTATTTTATTCATTTTTATTTTTGCTGGGAATCTGGGACCAGGAAACAGAAAATGCTATAAAACAGATATAATTTTGGAGGAGGGTACTAACCTGACTGGATTAGATTTCTTTCAGCAAGCAAGCAAGCTGCCATACAGCAATAAAGGCTGCAGCATCGGGTATCGAATCATCCTCACATCAATGAATGAATGCAGTAGAATGTCCCTAAATTTGCCTATGTAATCTCTGCTTCTCTTGTTAGTTTCATAGCAAAAGTTGCAGTAAAAATTAATCTTGTATTAAGTTTTTGACTGAAACAAAACCTGCTACTCCAGCAACGTTTGTTGTTAAGTATTGGGCATGGGACCAAAACATGGCCAAAAGCTCAAGCAGTTGTGCAACTGTCAGTCATGGGTTGTAAAGCTCTTTACTTTATACTACCATCTAAGTGTCACAATTTATCTAATCACAATCACTGGATCACAGATGAGATTTATGTGGCAGGGAATTTTAAATGGTACTGATGAACCCAGGCAGACCTGATTTTAACATATTACTGTGTAGACGTTAGCAGCTGTACATATGGAGTGAGTGAGTGATTGCAACATGTAAGCAAACTCAGTTGCAGATCAGGTTAACTGTGTTTGGAAAGAAAGGTATAACTGTCAAGATTCTGGTGGGGACAGCACAAAAATACAGGGAAAATCAAGTATGTTTCTGTTTCTTTAGCTTTGCAGAATTATTTCCTCAGTAAAAAGTCTGGCCACTCAATGGTATGTCAGTGGGCCAGACTTTTTTTATATTGGCATATGCTCAATTTACAACAGGCACACTGGTTGGGCTGTCCAATCAGTGAACTTATTTTTGAACAGTAATAAGCAGCTAGTTTGATTTATGGGACAGGAGAATGTTAAAGTCTGCATCCTGATTACCAATGGAGGGTAAATTTTAAGACAGAGATTTATATTGGGTGATGGAAAGGACAGAGGTTCATTCAGTAATGGGAAAGATATTGGTAGAGTACAGCAGTCTGATGACTGAAAAGGTAGGAATCAAACCATACCACGTACCATGAGCACCCGAAGCAGCTTATTAACAGCATAGTGCTTTCTTCCTGTGTACTACCTGCCAAAATTTAAAACAAAACTGTTTAAAACATTAATAGCATGAAAGTTAATGTAAATGAGTGGTTAAGGGTTTTCCTCCTTTCATGATTATAAAATGCCAAATTTAGACAATTGTTTTATGTTTTGCAAATGTAATATAATACATTTTTGGTATGTACAAGGGTTACTGCAGGAAGGACATATTTGACTTTCAGGATAGTTTCAGAAGTACATTCTTTACTATGGCTGACCAAGTGGCAGATGCAGGGAAGCAAACTAGTTTGTAAGATGGTTTTAGCTGGGTTAAAATGTTGGATATAGTAAGGGAACCATAACTGAAGAATTTTAGTATGGGGCTGAGATGCTTACATTTATTGACTTGTGTAATAATTTTTCTGTAATGGGGTCTATAATAGCAGTTTGCGAAGCACCAGACAGTTTAGAGGTAGTATCAAGAAACAGAGTTTAACATGGATATGTTAATTTAGAGGGATGTGGTGAAAACAAAACAAGCAAACATTATCTGTCTCATTCTGGAGTGTAGTTTGTATAGAGATGAGAAAGAACCCCCTCCCCTTTAAAACCAGACAATTTTCAGACTGAAGTGTAAGATTTGTTGACTAGATAGGAAGACGGAAGTTAATTTATGTAGAACAAAAGTGTACATCTGAGAATAGGTCTTTGGAAACGTTTGGGAAATACAGAAGCTTAATGAATCTACTTAACTGCTAATGTTATACAGTACAACATGTTCAAACACATGACAAATAATGCATGTCTACAGCATGGTCAGCAGTAGAGACCATGTCAGAAAACTGTCACAAAATAACTCTGTTTATACATATTCACATTAATAATACCAAAAACATGCTACATATAAGGTATTGGAAGATTTCATCTTAAAGTTTACTCAATGGCAAACACAACTCTACTGACAGTTGACCTCTGCCTGGGGCAGATAAAGAGATATTGAATATCTGCATCCTATTTGTACTGTAATAATTTTTGTATTTTTCTAAATAGCTCAGTAATCAAATGATGCAGTCAAAACATCTTAGCCTTATATGAAAGCTCTCAACCAATGAAGAAAATGCTGCTGGCAGTATGTGTGCTGCTTGAAGAGTTAATAGATATTGTAAGCTGTTTATACATTATGTAATTCATATATACACTGAATACTGTGGCTTATAATATTCAGTTTAAGACCTAGAACTCAAGTAATTCCACCATTGCAAAGGTTAATTTGTGCTGAACTATTTTGTCATTTACAGTTTTCTAATAATTCTTATGGTTCTGGAAATAAGAACATTATTCTGACAGTTGTGAAGTTGCCTCACAGTTCAAAGTGTAAGATTTGCGGACTTTATTTTGCTAAGGCCACACCACTAGGAGTTTGAGTACAAACTCAAGTGTGATCCATTGGAGAGAATGAGTTAAGAATATGACAGGAAGGTGTACCAAGACTGACTGCCAGCAAGTTGGTCAAGGTTCACATAAAGTTCATGCAGATCCCTACACTAAATATGAAAATAAACCATGCAGGCATTTGTGAGCAGTCTAATTCCAGTTTCTGATTCTAAATCAGTTGGTGTTTACTTATTCCTGAAAAATGGAGCAAGTAAAACCTGGTCAGGCAAATCCTGATATTTTATGACTTTGTGTCTCTCTGTACACAAGACACTGTAGTCACTGGGTGAAGTGATTTCAGTGATCAGTGCTACTTTTGTCTTCATTTTATGGACCACTATATCCAGTCTTCTAGCACCTATCTTTTGAATTGTTGGTAATGGGTGATCCCATGTGATATATACTTCATTTTCTATGATGCTTTGTGGCTCATATTTCCAGTGTTTTTCAGCCACTTCAGTGCTATAATATTTGCACGAATCCCAGTGCAACAGTCTTGTCACATTATTATGCCTTTCTGTGTACAGTCCTTCTGCCATTAGTATGTCACAACCAGCAACAAGGTGTGCAACTATTTCCAATTCTGTTTTACAAAACCTACAGTTGCCTATTTCTCCCACATGTTCAATGGACTTCATAAACTAACATGTATGTAGCCCATTTTCTTGGGCTCCAATATTAACCTTTCATCACTTGGTTTGAATTTGCCTCTCCTTAACCATTCCTGTGTTCAATCCTGATAAACATGAGGTTCTTCCAAAAGTTTTCTATACTCACAACTGTATTTATGCATTTTCCACATTTCTTGCCTTCTCATCTGGTCCTTCACTTTGTATTCTTTCCTTTGTTACTTGGCACATTCAGTTGCTGCCTGATTTTTATCTACTTCTGGTTTGATTTCCATTCCTGCTTGATGCCGATATGCTTCTGCTAGACTAAGCAGAGCAGTCATCTTAAATTTATTCTCATGTTTCAAAACTTTCAGTACATTTGGATCTTGTGAGGTCAGCAGATGTGTGCAGTCCCACAACTGCATATCTATGAATGTAATCAATTTCAAGGAGGCCCATCCCTCCTTCGGAATGGGGAATATATAATCTTGGTATGCCGGTTCAAGTACCTAGGCAGTGAGATTTCCCTGTGGTACATTTGGCTGGGGATACATGGCTGAAGTGACATTCAGCTGCAGAGAAATATGGCTGGGCAAAGAGAAGCACACAGTGCCATGCCACCAGCTTTAATAACCAAGTGCACGAGGGCAGAAGTAGTAAAGAGTGCTGTGCTCAGTGTACAACACATGTTTATATAACAACAACATGTGTGCTACAGCATGGAGGAAATCTCACATGCTACTCTAGTCACATTTATGCTCCAGTATGCATGTTAGATAATGTTTCCTAGACACTGTGAAGGGGGTAGTGATCCATACATATAAAGGCACTGGTCACTGTACGCTGCATTTTTACTGCCAATGACATACCCGATGACCAGCCTGCTGCTGATGCCTGCCAAACTATCTGCTGCCTCATGTTGCCTTGAGGGCCATGGACACTATTTTTTCCCTGTGCATTTGTTTATTGAAGTTGTGGGCATGGCACCACATTCTTATCTTTGCCTACAGGGAATTTACAACAACCATATTTCTTTACAGCTGAATATCACTTCAAGTACTAGGAAGAAGCGGAAGGGTAATTCAAGAATCAGACACTAAATTTTAAATGTTGTAAGTGCTTTCGCCCATATTAAAATGAACTTCTTTAGACCTGAATTTAAAATTTAGTGTCTGAGTCTTTATTTACCCTTCAACTTCTTCCTTGTACTTGTATTACTAGTTTTCATGGTTTTTTTGAATATCACTTCAGCCATGTGTCCCCAGCCAAATGTACCACACGGAAATGTTTCACGGCCTAGGTGTCTGAACTCCTTGGTATGCACTGATTTTTATAAATCATTTGGTGAGCATGAAGCATCCTTCTTGTTTTCCTGTCTAATCTATACATGTTTTGGGGCCAATCAACCACTACCAAAATTGTAAGTTAGAACAAGAAAAGCAAATTGGTTTATAGTTTGAATTTTGTTTCTAGGTGTCAACATTTTCAAGATTAACTTAAGTCTTCAAAAGTATTCCTTACTAAGTTTTATTTGCATTTGTAAATGTTTTATTGTTGATCCTTCATCAGTTCCCAAATATTTATACACTCCCTCTTGCTCAAGTTCTTTTATATCACATTCTTGTCCCAAACTGATATTTTCTTTGAGATGCAATTTTCCTGGTTTAAAGGTTGCTTTTGCACATTTATCAAGGCCAAATGACATCCTTATGTCATCAGAAAAAGTTTTGACAACTTGCAGTTGTGCTTTCAGTTCCTCATCTGATGAGCTATACAGTTTTAAATCATCAACAAAGAGAAGATGAGAAGTCTTTACACTTTGTCACCGCTGCTGTTCTATCTTGCCCTTATCCCATTAAGCTGTCTACGTAACAGCTTAGGCCATGGCTATAATTTGGCTCCTAGAAACCAACAAAGAGTCACCCTGGAATATCCCCCTTTGAATTTTTTGAATATCTCCCTTTGCAATTTAGCCATGATAAAGGACAAATTATTATCCCAGGGATAAAAATTCAAAGTGGTCTGCCACTGTTTCATGGTCACTGTAATGTAGTTGATCAGTGTAGGCATAGCCAGCTTTAGGCACCAGCAAATGCTGCTGTCGCTGGGGGCCCCCAACCACAGCAAGTTATCTTATTCTGATATTTTGTTACATGTCTGTCAAACCAACAAAAGCTAGTATAGCATTCTTGTATACTTAATAAACCACATGGATAACTCTTATTTATATCTCCTTTAAAATTCAAAGCTATTTCTGGTTGTAGCAAGTGTTTTGTCACGTAACAGGCATCAGAATTCTATTAAATATTTTACCACTGGCAATGCTGGTGGGCTTAGTTAAATCCTGCTTTTGGACATTCTCTCCACTTGCTATACCCGTGGCTGCAGGGAGGCCCCCATTAATCATCCTTGACTGTGTGGGGGCCCCACAAAAGCTGCTGCAGGTTGGGGAAAAATGAGGAAGAAAAAAATTTATTTATTTTCTAGGCACTCTATATGCATCTTCAGGATTGCATGGACCGTGCTATCCCAAATAAAACCAAGACTCCTTCCTCAAGCAAGAAGAAACCAGTCTGGTGGACCCCGGCCATAAGCAAACTTTACAATAAAAGGAGGAGACTTATACAAAACAAGGCCAAATCTCAAGTAGAAAAATCATCCCTGATCAGCATTAGTAAGAAATTGAGGGCCCTTATCAAGTCAACTAAAGGTAATTTTGAAAAGAAAGTTGCCAAGGATAACCATAGGCCTTCTATGGCTACGTCAAAAACCTAAATGGCAATGCTCAGGTCTGTTCTGAGCTAGTACAAAATGGAACAAAATACACTGACCCTTCTGACATTGCCAATATCTTGGCTGACAGGTTCAGTGCAAATCCCCCACCACCACCTACAGGGCCTATTACCATTCCAGGGGATTGTGCAAGTCCAATTATTACTGATACGTTGGTTACCAAGGCTCTATCTAAAGCTAAAAACACTGCCTCCATGGGACCAGATGGTGTCCCAGGCTGTGTCATACGCGAGCTCCAAAAGGAATTAACCCCGCATCTTAATACCCTGTTCAGTCTCAGCCTTTCCACAGGATATGTGCCCAGAGAATGACGCATGGCAACGGTGGTCCCGCTACACAAGGGTGGGGCCACAACTGACCCTGGGAACTACTGACCAATAAGCCTGACCAGTCTGATCTGTAAGGCTATGGAGCGAATCATTATGGAACTCATAAATGGAGAGATTGGGAACCTCCAGTCGCTGGACCCCACACAGTTCGGCTTCGTCAAGGGCAGATCATGCCTTCTGAACCTGGTGGATTTCTTTGAGACAGTTACTCAGGCTATAGATAAGGGAAAGGAGGTACACATGGCTTACCTTGACCTTGCTAAAGCATTTGACACCATTCCCCATTCAGGTATTATTGATAAGCTCACCAGCCTGGGCATAAACCCTTACGTCACAAGATGGATCGCAAACTGGCTCTCAGACAGATCACATAAAGTAAGAGTAGCAGGATCTATGTCCGAATCCAGACCAGTAATGAGTGGTGTGCCTCAGGGCTCTGTCCTGGGGCCCCTCCTGTTTGGCATATACTTCTCAGAAGTACAGGCAAGCACGGAAGAGCTGTGGCTGACTAAGTTTGCGGACGACTGCAAACTGGGTGCTATAATAGTCTCCGGCCGACATGGAGATCCTCCAGAAGGGCCTAAATGAGACTGATGCATGGTGTCAAAGCCATGGTCTCAAGCTAAATGCAAAAAAATGCGTAGTAATCCCCTTTGGAAAAAACAGAGTACCTACAAACTACAACATAGGAGGTAATCCCCTGAAATCTAAAGAAGAAATAAGGGATCTAGAGACCCAAGTAGATAGCCAGCTTTCCTTTGATAACCATGTTGCCAAAGTGGTTAGAAAATTCTTCTATGTGACCCATCTGATCATGAAAGGGTTTGCATCAAGATCTAAGGATGTAATGGTACCCCTCTACTCTTCCCTCATCAGACCCATTATTGAGTACAATGCACCAATTGGAATGTACTTGGCTAGACATCTCCAGCAGCTGGAAAGACCACAGAGGTACCTAACCAAGAGAATTACTGGCCTCAAACAGTTGCCCTATGCAGCACGATTGAAAAAGCTAAGACTGTTCTCTGTTGCATACCGCTTTCTCAGAGGCGATCTCTGTCTAACGTACAGAGCCATGTCCAACCCAGAATTGTTGAACATGCTCCATCTTAGCAAAACCAAATCTACTCGAGCTACATGCTCTAGGGATATAAACCTCAACACAACAATGAATAGAACATGCTGGAGGGATAGATTCCCCTCGCATAGACTTCCCTTACTATGGAACAGGGTCCCGATTTGCATAAGACAGAGCCCCTCACTATCACTCTTCAAGAGGAACCTTGATGAGTGGATGGGTAACAGAAAGTTCACACCCGGGATCACACCAACAGCACTACTAGATAGTGGCCAAGGGTACTAGCTGCTAGTACAAGGGTCTAGGGAACTACTAAAGGGGCGGTGAATACCGCACAACGTGGCTGGGCTAATATATGCCTTCGGCAGATAGCTCACTACCAACCTATGAACCTAATTATGTTCTTTAACCTGAACAGGGCTCTGATATGACCCTGTTAGGATGAAGCTGATAATGAACATGAGCAGGGTAAGCACTAGAGAGATCAGCAGCCCAGAGTGACTTATCTTGGTGCAAATTTTGGATTTTAAGAAGAGCTGATACTTCCGATAATCAGGGTTGGTTTTCTCTTTCAAGGAGTTTTATAAATACAAGCATAATACCAGATAGTATAACTCTCAATTCCTTTGCTTAAGAATTCAGTGCAATCCCAAAATAATAGAATAAAGGCTCAGAATCAGGGCTACATTTTAAATATTACTCTAATGCACTTAAAAGTTAGTAGAATAACACCTTTTGCATCAACACATATTTTTGGACCATAAGTATAAAACTCAGATGTCTGGATTGACTGACTGTGTAATCTTGAATGATTTACCAGCAAATCAAACTTTTTGCGAAGGAGAAAGCAAATGTATGAACAAAATCAGGGAAGGTCTGTGAAATCAGGGCCAGTGACAGGTATGCATTACTGCCCAAAATAACTTACCCCTGCAGCTATTTGACGACTGCTAAACAGCAGTCACTGATCTGGTGTGGGAGTACCAGTGTTTCACAATATATTGCTATTTGCTGAAGTAACTACAAAACTAGGACTGCTATGGCTTATGCTTGTGTGTGTAAAAAATATCGCTTATTTTTGTATGTGCGTGCACCCAATAATGTCAGGAAACAGACATTATTCTTCTGGGTATCAGTAAAAAATGTACTTAAATAATTATATTTCAAAAGTAAGACATAAGATATATCACAGAAAATTCAGACACTTAGGTCTTCTTGGAGCCTGGTGGCCCCCCACTCAACAGACTGCATAAATGGATACTGGGGGCTCCCTTAATCATCCTTAACTCTGTGGGGACCCCCACAAAAGCTATTGCTGATTGAAGAAAAATGAAGACAAAAAATGTATCAATTTTGTGACTGTTTAACCTGAACAATGCTGAGATATGACCCTTTTAGGATAAAGCTAATAGCCTTTGATTTTAACCACAGCCATTCTAAAACCAGCCCTGCACAAATATGTGTGTACAGAGAGCTGCTGGGGATCTGGGGATTGTGTGGCTATTACGACTTTAATTTTCATCACAGTGAAACCTTAGAGGTGTGCAGATGAAGTCATTATAGCTTGTGATTCAGCTGAGGACAGTGTGGTCATTGTTTATTTACTTTTATCATAGACCTCACAGGTGTAAAACGAAGATTACTATAGCTTGTGTAGGTGTGGTGTACTGTCTAGGAGCAATAAATTAGAATATATTACTCAAATAATTCTCACAATCACACATCAGGCACATATACATGGGGCTGACTTTGAGGGGTGGAGTGAGGAAGCATGCTATGTATACATATATCAGCAATCACTTGAAATATATGGCTAAGGCAATTTAAACCTCTGCTTCATCCTAGTCTAACACCGGAGGGATGCATAGGCAATGACTGTCTTTTGTGGGGGCTTAGGAAAGGAGGCAGTATTCCCAGATAAGACCTATGTATTCCCACAACTGGCTTGTTAGTTTATTGTGAGCTACTATTTTGTCACCTTTGAACATTGAGCCTTGGGCATAACTTATGTTTTCCTTGAAAGAAAAAAATAAGACTGAATTTCTTTTTTTTTTCATGATTTTTGTTTAGGCCACCATTGGAGTAAAATGCTGATAAAATGCTCTAAAATACATCCCAGGGCACATATATAACCCATATGGCTTTGGGGGCACCAGCCTAATTGAGTTATTTCCTAAATGGTTATTACTGTGCTGTCTTGGTCAGGAAAGGAGTGCTGAAAGGATGGAAAGAAAACTAAAGCTGAACAGCAACAGTGAATTTCTTTCCTTAATAATTTTTGTTCATGCCATTATTGGATGAAAAAGTTGTGTAAAAAGAAAAAAAAACTTTAAAATGCACTTCAGATCATATAGAAAGTTATGGCTTCTTGAAAAAGTTGAGAGTAAGGCAAAATGTGAAAAAATAAAGAAAAAAGTAATGTGCATGCTATGGGGAGCCCAAAAGGGGGTGGTGGATCAGAGGAGAGGACTAGAGGGTGTGGGGGTGTTGAAACAGTAGGCCTAGTCATGACTTCATTTAAGTCCAGACCTGTACATATAGTTGTTGTAATGCATCACTGTTGCAACTAAATGCCAGTAACTCAATGCCAAAAAGTGCATTGTCATTCCCTTTGGGAAAATGCGGTCCCCTTCAACTACCACATAGGCGGTAGTCCACTAAACACCGAAGGTGTGATAAGAGACCTGGGGACACAGGTTGACAGCAACCTCTCCTTTGATAACCACATTGCCACTGTAGTCAGAATGTCCTTCTATGTGGCACATCTCATTACAAAAGGTTTCTCATCCAGGAAGAAAGAGATCATAATCCCTCTCTACTTGTCCCTCAGTAGACCTTTTATAGAATACAACGCCTCATTCGTTATGTACTCACTAGACACCTACAACTACTGGAAAGGCCACAAAAATACCTCACTAAGAGGATCTTAGGCCTTAGACACATGCCCTATATGGACAGACTCAAAAAACTCCAGATATACTCTGTCTTTTATCGCCTACTTAGAGGCGTTCTCTGCTTGACCTACAAAGCCATGTCTGACACAGAGCTGCTAGATATGCTACACCTAAAGAAATCCCAATCCCTCCATGCTACATGCTCCAGGGACCTCAACCTTATTACCACAATAAACAGAACATGCTGGAGGGACAGGTTCCTATCCCATAGACTTCCCATACTCTGGAACAAACTTCCCATTCATGTAAAGCAGTGCACTTTACTGGCCCTCTTTAAGAGAAATCTTGATGAGTGGATGGGCAATAGGAAGTTCACCCCAGGGATCACTTCAGTGGCCTTACTTGACAGGGGCACTGGGAACTAACTTTGGGCAGCATGATGCCAGGGAATCTTCTTGGACTAGGCTAATATAGGCTCTAGGGCCATTAGCCTAGTACACACCTATGAACTTTAAGTGTCCCTTTGTTAGATACGTCAACAAAGTGTGGTATACAGGCCTGTTGTAATGTAACAGCTTGTAGCCAAGGTCTGTCTGTGCGCACTACTCCTAAAAGTTTGCAGCACAAACAAAGGTTTCTTAGGAGGTGTGGCATTGACAAGGATGATAATTATACTGGAAGTGCATAGGGGGCCCCCAACTTGACATTTGCTGGGTGCCCCCAAAATGCTAACACCAGCCCTGTGTGTAGGGTGTATGCACCCTTTTATCCATGAATACGGGATACTGTCAAATTCTTTTTTGTAGCTAATCCATGCCATGCTTTGATTCTTCCCCTTTTTACAGTTTCCCATTATGACTTTATTTAACAACAAATGATCCTTTGTTCTTTATGACTTTCTTTTATTGCCCTTTTGTTCTATTGTCATAATTGAGTTTTCTTCTAAACGACTATAAACTCTGTTGGCATCAGTTTCAGTGTATAGTTTCTATGTCATCAGAAAGCAAATTACTGGTCTATACTTTTTAGGGTAGCTTGCAAGTTCACTCTTAAGTAGGAGCATTGTTTTTCCTGTTGTTAGCCAGGTTGCACATATAAATAGTTCTTACTCATGGCTAAATCGTCATGCAAAGATGTTAATAATTTTAGTCAGAAGTTAGGTACTGCATATGGGGCTGGGGTTTTCCAATTAGAGGCTTTTCTTAACTTTGTTTCAATCTTGCTGGCTGTTACTTCATCCCATTTCATATCCTGTACCTTTAAACTTCTCATTTTTTCTTTTATTTCTTCTATCCATTTAGCATCTTTGTTTTGTTCCACAGGATCTTCATAAACACTTCTCCAAAATATATATATTTCTTCTTTTTTGGTGGTCTTTCAGTTCCTTTTTGGTGGTCTTTCAGTTCCTTTTACCTTGTTTCCCAATTCTCTATAAAACTTTTTTTGGATCCTCAATAAATTGCTTATGTTGTACTTTTCCTTTATATTTATCTGTGTATATTCTAGGTTTTTCCATCTGTGCTGACATTTTAATTTATTTATGATAGTGCATGATAGAGCCTGATCGGTTCTAATACTGCGCATTGCTTTTATCACATCTTTCTAAATATTTTTGTTGATCTATTCCCTCTTCAATACTCTTTTAACAGTGACACTTCTTAATTGCTTTATAGTTTTCTCTATTTGATACTTCCATGATGGTATTTGATTTCTCCCCTTCCTTTCCCTCACTAGCCTGTGTTCTTGTGATGGAACTTTATCAATATTAATTTAGCTGCACAATAATATATTCTGTTGACTTCTGTTATATCACATGGATCGCTATGGACAGTCCTAATTACCGTGTTCATTTGCTTTATCAAACTTCTGACATTTTGGGTTTTATTGACCTTCTGCAGTCTATTTCTTTCATTGATCTTAATATGTCTATCCATCTCTATTAAATCAAGCAACTCTTCTCTTAGCTCGTTTTCTTGTAAACTGAGAGTACAATTTTTGTTTTCCATTTCCTGCAGACATTCTATAGAAAGTTCTATAGCATCTTTCTGTGGCACATTCTCTTCAATTTTATCCTGTGCCATCCATTGCTCTGTCATATGGGAACTCACTGGCCTCCACATTGACTGCATCAGAGTTTCCACAGTTTCTTGTTCCTTCCCTTGCTGTCCAGCTTCAAGTAAATATCTATAATGGTTTCCTTGGAAGGCTCCAAAATATCTTCATATGGCATTTACTGGTTTCCCCTTACTTTGGATGTCCATTACTCTATCCTGTTGTGATGCTTTCTGAATTAGATTTTCTACAGAGTCCTTCACTTCACAGGTACTCCATAATCTCAGTTTCTATTTCTTTAATTTCTCCATTACTAATCTCTTTTTCTACTTTTCCCTCTGTCTTCTTTTTTGCATTGTAAAGTTTTCCATGTCCAGATTCCTTTGCCTGTATTTCTTTTCAAATATCTGTGGTGCTGCTCTTTTTGTATTGATTATTTTGCTTTCTCCTTTGCATAGATATTCAGATATCTGGATATGTCGGTTTTCTGATGTCTTAGAACTATTTATAATGCCTACATGAGGCAAATAATCAAAAGCTTTAGCTATGTCAAAGTACACAAGGTCCTATATGTCCAAGGCTACACTAACTGGTTCATATAGGAATATACCAGGCTGGTCAGTAGACCTTTGCAGAAAGGCACATTGTTTTAAGTTAGTCTGAATTGAATATCTGTTCTTAGATTTCATTTGACTTATCACACACCTTTAAATGTATTGTCCAGTGTTTGCTGTCTGACTAATAAGACAATATTCTGTATTAACACAGTTCTTTTTCCTTTATGAATACAGACTATATTTAGAAGTTGTCATTCCCTAGGGACCACACCTTCTTGTAAAAGAGCATTAAATAATGCAACAAAAATAACTGAACAAATATCAGTGATTTCATAAGCGAGTGTGGTTAGTGTGCAGTTCAAACTTGTTACAATGTTGCTAACTTAATTATTAAAAATATTGACTAGTTTAACAGGGTCACTTACTAAGACATTATCTTACAATAGTGGCCCATTTTAGCGAGTTCTCTTTTTGGGTACTAACATATTTATAACATTTTTTCTTATTTGTATTATGCCCTGTTGGTAATGCTTCATAATTATGCTTACCTTGGGCAATTTCATCCTTTAGTTTATATGTAGCTGCACTGAGACTTTATTTATTTGATAATGTACTCTACTTTCTGCAAACTTACCCGGGGATTAAGAAAAGGCTACCACTGGTTGTAATCACCAATGCAGCCATTCTTTCATTGGCAGTAGCCCCTTACAGTTCAGAGGCAGCTCTACCACAACTATTTTGTATGGTATGTAGAAACACTGCAGTGAGTGGTCAGTGCAGCCTACCACAATATTAATGAAGCATTCTGGGGGAGAAGCATCCTAAGTTATGTGCTCTCCTGTGGAAACGCCTGCAATAAGAGATTTATGTAGCTGTGCAATTTATAGAGTTGCTAAGCTATGTAGACTAACACAGGTAGATGCATTGATTAACATGTCCAAAAGGCTACATTTACATATTACTTTCAATAGGGGAAACTACCTTAGAAGTGAATGTCTGGGTGATTAGCAGAGAGGTAGTTGGGGGGTGAGTATGTGTGTAGCAGCATGCATGCATGCCTGCAAGGGTATGAGCAGAGCCAGATCCAGCAGTAGGCAACCTAAGCAGTTGCTTAGTGCATATGTCTTGACTGGGAGGCCTTGGCTTTCCTAAAACAAAGTCTCCTGGAAGTAAAAAAAAAATAAAACCCAACTTCAATCACCACACAGCACCAGCAGTAGAACCTTGCAGGAGACTTAACCCAGAACAGCAAGCCCATTAGAAAACAACAGAAGATTTCAGTATTACAGCCTTGTATCAAACAGAGCCATGAGTGCATATACAGAGCAGCTGCCAAGCCCAGTTGGAGCAGTGAGTAGATGCATACCTCTCAACCCGTGTGTGTAAAATGCCACAGGTAGGGGCACTGTCTAGTTAAGTGACTTTGCTCAGAGTCATAGGATGATAGCACGTTACTAGGCTACTGGCTCTGAGGCCCTTATAAGCCTAGTCAATAAATTAGCCCATGTTCCCACATGTCAGAACCCAATGCCCCTGTCCAGCAGGGACACAGGTGGAATGCCAGGGGTGTATTTTCTATTTCCCATCCAGTCATCCAGGTTCCTCTTAAAAATGGATAATGAAGTACTCTGCTTGGCATGAAGGAGGAGTCTATTCCACAGACTGGGGATTCTCTGGGAGACAAATCTGTCCAGCCAGCAAGTCCTACTGATGTCGCAGACCAAGCTGAGTTTTGCATGCAGGTCACGCGACTGGAGTTTGGCTTGCAAATATGCAGCAATTTCATCAAGTTGGGGTCAGAGATTACTCTGCATGCCAGACATAGATCACCTCTGAGGAGTCTGTATGAAATGAAGTCAAACCCTGATCTTTATTATTGGCAATCAAGTACTTTAAACCTCTGCACTGCCTGCCACATCTCTAAGTTTCTTTGTTTTCGTAAATAACCGAGGATTACAGTCTGTCAATGTCGGTCATAATTTCAAAACAGTGTTAGTGAGCATCTGTGGTACAACAGGTAACATACTTGATTTTTGGTGCAAAAAGCTGTGGGTTCTCTTCTCACACCAGGTAGATTGATTACTGACACACACACACACACACACCATTATTATTATTATTTTTTTTATGTAACATTGACAATTTATTTTTCAAGGGGAACAGAGAATGAATTTGTAGACAACATACTGAAATGCAAAGTTGTTTGTCAGAAGTAACCTCTTCATTAGTTACAGTTCTATTTAGTATGGAATTATTCAGATGACTTCCACTTCTGCAGAGACTGTGCATATTGACTGACATTGGTAGATTATAATGACAGCAGTTTGAATGCAAGAGTGTATCCAGCCATACGCTTTGTACTGTATAGAGTACATTTTAGAAAAACTTATCTTTTTCAGGAAATAATTATGTCTGCATCAGCCAAGACTACAGAAAACTAAGAAGCAATTCAGTTTTGTGCTGCATTTAATACGAGCAAAGTCTGTGCAGTACAGTCTACATCTTTGTGCTTTAATGTGCAGTGTGTTGGCACATCCACTTTAACATGTATAACTAGCTTTGTAATGAAATGACAGCTGAATTTATGGTTCTAGATGAAGTTAGAATGGAAAATTATACTTGCATAAATGAAAACCAGATGAGGTACTGGTATGCTGCTCCAGTTAACTTCAGAAGTTGTAATTCATTTTTAGTTATTCACCACAAGAAGAAGCATTACACTGGCACAGAGAGTGCAGATAAACAAGTCCATAACAGAACAGGTAACATCAAAGGAATGTCAAGTGACGGGACAAAATATAACCTACTGAGTCTCTCTAGCATAGCTAAAACTGCTCAATCAGTACATATCGATAAATGCTGGGTTCATTGATAAAAGTATTTTCAGTGGGGTGTAGCCTCCCCGTCCCTAATGCAGAAGTCTGTACTACCAGTATCTGATCAACCTAGCTGCAAGACCACCTCAATTTAATAAAAAAATGTATGGTTGCAGTTTTAGCAAACTCAAAGAACAAAGCTTTGTTTTTGTCCTACAGCAGCCATTTCCAGCTGGTGCAGTTCACTTACATTTGCTTGTTTTACACCCCTTTACTCACTCCATGTAACTAGATCAACAAGATACAAAGTGACAGACATTTTGTACTACTTCGTGGGGTTGGATGTCTCCTTTGAAATTATACTACTGGTGTATGAAAGCCCCTTGCTTACTGTGGTAGTAGATGAATTAAAGAGAGAAGAACAAGTAGCTTTGGAAGAAATAAACTGAGAGTAAAGTACATTGAGTTGGTGTGACCCTACCAAAAAGGTGAGAGTAATGAAAATACATTTGTATGCTTTAATAGGAAAGACAGTAGAATAGCAGCATTAGGGGGGATCTTGCACAATCTGATGTATTTGTCAGGGTTATTGCTTGGATATGGTATAGAACTGGAGGTCTGTCAAGTTGCACATTCTGATTTTTTTTTACATGAACAGCATGATGCCGCACTGCCAGTAAATGAAAAAGTGCATGACACATGCAACAAAGCAGTCAAGACATGTGGACAGTTAGTTTATACTAATCAGTAGTTGACTAGGAGACAAGACAAGAAGAAAGAATATGAAGATAATGGATTATCTGAAAGGGAGGCAAGATATACTGTCTGAATTTTGTTAAAACAAACATGACAGTTTGAACTGGGTTTTGAAATAAGTAACTAGAAACTGAGAGAGCCTACTAGTTGCCTTAACTGTAGAAATATATGGTAAGCTGAAAACAATTCTTGTGAGGTTTACACCATGGTATAAAAATTAGTATGCCTTGTGGCTTCTGTGGCAGTTGGGAAAGAGTTTACTTCTTAAAATTAGACAGGATTAAGTATAAAGACCTGTAAACTCTGATGATTAGAGTAAGAGAAACACTGCTATACATGCATGATTGTTTTATATGGAGAGAGGGCTCTACCATTAAGACTCAAATAATGTATCCAGTCCAATGTTACTCTAAACAATTACTTTATAGGGATGCTTCTAAATTTGAGGAAGACTGTGTGGACCACTCAAGGTTATCTGAAAGTTAATAAATATGAATTGTGTTTTAAAGAAAAAAGAATTAAATTGTCTTCATAACATGCATCTCTGACTTACCACTAAGTAGCACATTATAGATACCAATTCTGCGCAAAAGCACATTCACTGAAGCACTGTATAAGGGTCTTATATAATGCCCAGATTAAATGAGCAACAAGTTCCACCTAACTAGGGTTCTATAAGGAAACAGGATCCATATATAATAGATAGCCTGACTAGTGGTGTCACCTGCTTCATGTGAATTGCATACAACTTTTAAAAAATTCTCAATAATTTTTTTAGTATTTAAAACTAAGCAGCTAAGTTACTACTGAAAGCTTGAGGAGTAGAAATGCAGTCTTCAGAATAGTAAGTTAAAGCACATGAAAAGGGGAATATACATAAAATCTGAGGTTGTACCATCACAGAGTGCTGCTTCCTCTGAGGAATAATGACCTTGGGATTATTGTATAAAAAATGGGTGAGGATGACATATCCACCCTACACATCCAGGGATGGAAGTCTGGAAGTCCTCTTGCAAAAATGCTTTAATGGCATTACAAGTTTTGACACTCCCTGTATTTCTTTCCAAACCACGCATATTCAGTAGTTTCAGACTTGCAGTTAAAGTCTCACACTTGTGAGAAGAAGCCTAAAAAAAAGCTTTGCACTTCATGTACAAAACAAAATATTTTTAGAAATAGAAAGCATGGCATTAGTGAATGCTGATTTCTGTACCATTTCTGAAATCTAGTTTAAAGATGCAAAATGTGTATCACAGCTTCCAGACTATGCTGCCTTTCACTGATGCAGACTCACTGAGACAGTGCCACTCAGGGGAGTGGAACATAAACTTTCAAGTCGCAGATGCAGACTCACTGAGACAGGTTTCAGTGTCTCAATATATGTAAATAAATATCTAAAAGTCTGAATGCATCAAATCATGTTAGCACTCAAAACAGCTAATACAATAATTAAACTCAGGGGAGTGGAACATAAGGTGGACTTAAATTTGTGACTTGAATGTTTAAGGAAACTATTCCAAATGGAAAATATGAAAAGGAAAACTATTACACATTACTTTTAATATTTCTATTTTTCAACAAAAGTTTGGGATTATTTTGTAAAGTGTTTTAAAAAATGTTTGGAATATGCAACAATGAATTATTGCAAAAGGAAAACAACCTCTGAAAGACATTAATTTCAAAGAGTAATACTGTAGCAAGCAGATTAATGTTTTTTGTTTTTAATTTCCCATATTTGTCTTGATTTTTCTACGGTTTTAGATTCACATATATAAATATACAAATGGATGATTTCTACAGATTTTTAAGAGTGCTGAGTGAATCGTTAGTATTAAATGCCAAAGATGAATAAAATACTTTACTCATGGCACTCAAAGGAGAAAGGGTTGACTTTTCATAGTTAACTTGTAATTTAATGTAATACTTGAGGAATAAATTTGGCCAGATTCTGAAAGTTAAAAAATAGGCCTCCACAAAGTAGTAATGTTAACATTTGTGTTAAACAGCTGATTCTTATTAGGCTGGGGTTTTGAAGGATTCTAAAAAACGTTTCCAAAGATGAAATAAAATGTTAGGGAGAAAGAAGGCAAACCCTGCCTAGTGCTTATAGAACTATTAATAAAAGAGGAAGAACTCCCATTTGTGGGTTGGAAGGTGGAACCTGAATCACAGAAAGCCTTCATAGCCTGAATGTAAGTGTTTGGGAAGGCAGATTCCTAAGACTTTAAACAGAAAGGGAATGTACAGTTTAGACAACATTTTGCTTTTATCTGTATAAGTACCCCATACTGAGTATTGTAGCCCATATTAAGTATTGTGCCTCATATTATGGTATAAAATCAACTCTAATTTCACTCTCCTGGGGCCTTCTTGGTTCTGGGAATCATGAATGAAATATTGATAATGATTTGGTTGGCGTCATGATAAAATCTTTTAGCCAATACAATTGACTATTTTAATATTTAGATGAGTCAGTGATACAGGACGATAGTTTTTGTTTAGACAAGGATCTCAATTTAATCTGTGAATAAAATTTGGCCTTGATTAACTCATATATTTATCATTGATAGCATTATTTTTAATATAATTATATAAATTTAACAACACTGAAAATGATTATTTAAACTTTGTTTTTAAAAAAAAAAACATGCATCAAGACCATCAGGTCTAGCAGCCATACTCAATTCAAGAAATGAAATAGCTCCTAGAATTCTACCGGCATTGTATCTCAGCCTAATTCCAAAATAAGATTACCTGAGAGTGAATTCGATGATGCTCCAGCTAGGAATCTGTCTATGCTAATTACACCTTTGGGAGAGATTTGGATGCCTTAAGAATATCTTCTGGCTACCTGTAAAAGCTGCCACATTCAGCTGCTGAAAATGTGTTATTTGAGCTGTGATTCAGTTTTCATAAACTAGTGAATAGCTTTGATGGGGTGTGTGCACTCAACAATTCTGCATGAATTTCAAATATGATCAGTATTCAAACTGTGCAGCTGCTATTAAAATTTGTTTGGGTAAAAGATCCTTTGTAGGCCATTGTCTAATTGCAAAATATGATTTTTGAGATCAGAAATGTATCTCTACCTGCATTTGTGTGTGTGTGTATGTCAATTATATTATAGATATTAATAACCCACATCTATTGCCCTTCATGATTCTATTCTATACATGCACATAATCGATCGTGACAGACGTATACAATTATAAAATCTGAACTGTATTGAAAGTATGACAAGACAAACCATTGCAGAGTATTGCACCCATGGTACTGATGCTGCAGTGGGGACATAGAGATTTTTTTACAATTAATCCTGAAGAACTGGGTAGCATACAGACTCATTTAAATGTCATGACGATATCAGGGGTGAATGTGATTCTTACAGATGAAGTTTTTATCATCAACCTCTCCAAAATGAGGAAATTCAAACCTACCAATGAGCAGCAGCACATAACAAAGAGGGCATAGCTGAAGGGAGTTAGTAGTTATCACATCATCATCATGGTCTCCGTGTTTTGCTATAACTTCCAACAAGGTGTCTAATGAATTCTCCCTTGAAGGTTCTAAAAGTATTTTCAGAGTAGAATATTCAGAAAATAACGGAACTTAGTGCTATTTATGGAAAATCATCTCTTTGGCTAGTTTAGAAAGGAAAAGTGCACCTCAATAAGCAGTCATAAGTATCATTATGAGCACATATCTATACCATTCATCCATGGTGGCACAGTTGTGCAGCAGTTATTGTCACCACCTCACAGCAAGAGGCTTTCCGGTTCAATTCTTGGCTAGGGTGTCTTCTGTGCAGAGTCTTCATGTCCTCCCTGCATTCACGTGGGTTTTGTCTAAGTGCTCCAGTTTCCTTTCCTCCCGCATTCGAGAGACATGCATCCAGAGCCTTTCTCCCTGGGCCTCCACTGAAATTGGGCTCTGTCCCAGTCAGACTTTTCTGGTAAACAAATAAATAAATAAATTTTCAAGAGCCAATCATTTAAACCCTTTACTTCAGCAGTATATAGTGAGCCAGGACCCCACCTCAAGAGTGAGTTAACACATGTAAAATCTATCTCCCAGTTACCAAGATGTAATTATAATTTTAATAAAGTCCCTTTAGTAGTTAGTATACCCATTACAGTACCCACTGTTGTTGTGTCTTTCAGCTTTTCCCAGTTAGGGGTCGCCACAGCGGAACTCCGGTCCACTAATGATTGGCAGTAGATTTTTACGTGCCGAGTTGCCAGCTCTGATGCACAACCTTCAACGAAGGTATGCCCATTCATGCATGTCTCCACACAGAAGACACTGTAGCTGAGAATCGAACAGGACAATGTCTTACTGTGAGGTGACAACGCTACTGCAGCACCACCACAGTACCGACTGTGATGTCAGTAAAGATCTGAGATGAAATAATGGATAACCTATAATTAGTCACATGGAAGGAACAGTGTCTACAAAGACTATTTAAATCTATTAAATCACAACTCAAAAATACTATCACTGATTGTACTACAGTTGTATGCACAGCACCAAGAGCTTAATAGTACAATGTAATAAAAGCAGATCAGCCATCCCAAGTAAGCACCCATAATGAAGGACATTATAGTGCAAACACATGTAACTTCATAAATGCACCACCTAATGGAGACGGTCTCAGAATAATGAAACAATAGTGCTAGCTAAGCAATAGCATTACCAGAGAGAGTAACTGCAAGTCACTTACCCACCACTAGGTAGAGTGAGAAGCTGAAACCCGTATCAGCATGGAACTGTTGCTGCACTGCCACATAATACAAAAGTTAAGATTCATATTTAGTGATGTAAGTTTTCACAAATTTAGGATTCAAAACTTTATAATGAATTCATTCCAAGAGAAAGGTGTGCATATGACTCATGAGCCAGACTGGTCTATGGAGGCACTTTCAGTGAATACAGAGAGTACAAAGTGGCTTTCAGCAAGAATGAAGTTTTCACTTTTTATCACTGTTGTGCAGCTGTGCAGTTGGTATATATAAAAGTTTGATGGGTGTGAGGATGTCACTCTTACTAAGGAGATGCAGAAGAATTTGCCCCTATAAAAAAAAAAAAAAAAAAACACTTTGATATTTAGTGTTCATGGGAAAAAATTAAGTGTGTGCATGTGTGTGTGCACAAGTGCATGCATTGTGCACAAACATAATAAAAACACAATTTTTATGGAACATTCAGCAACTGCTCCTCCATCTTCCACCCTGTCACTTCAGGAGTGCTAGGCTTTTTAAAGGTTTTCACTTTTTTCTAATGGATTCTGGCTGTCTAGCACCATCTCTGAGAAAAAGTATTTCTCATATCTAGATTATACTGTGTCCCCTTAATTTGCAGGTATACCTCCCCTTTCCACCCTGTCCTTCCTTTCCAGTGTGATTCCATTTCTTTTTCTTCTTGGTGATTTATACACTCACATATCTCATCTTTCACTGCTGCCTATTCAGAAAAGATGCCGAGGCCCCTTAGCAACTGCGTTGTCTTTGACAAAATGGTCACTTTCTTCACTACTTTTCCCGTACTGTTACTTTCCTTCCCCGTATGGTCTCTACAACTGTATGTACAGCTTTAGCTGCCTTACCAATGCCTGATAATTCTGGTCTTATTTATGGATTCAACCCCAGACCCAGTCCATTCTACCCAAGAAACTTTGTGAGATTTAACCTCAGGACTGTTTCCATCCTTTTGCTGAACAGCAAAGTCAAACTTAGTATGTTTAGTTTTTGCTTCACATTTAAGATAAACACCATCATTGTTTGCCTGCAATACCTTAGAACAACCCAGTTTATTAGCAACACTTTGGATGTTTCTGACAAGTGTATAACTAAATAAAAATCAATCATTTTTTAAGCTCACAGATTAAATCACATCTGGTCCCTGTGTT
The DNA here is from genome assembly GCF_019279795.1 of Protopterus annectens. NCBI lineage: Eukaryota > Metazoa > Chordata > Ceratodontiformes > Protopteridae > Protopterus > Protopterus annectens. The sequence continues at coordinate 538,258,003 of NC_056734.1, forward strand.
TTATCCTCCATCATTTCCCTTAATACGACTGTTACTTCCTCAGCTGTTATCGTTTTGCCTGTCCATCTTCCTGAACCATAGCCTCATTATGTTTTCCCACTTTCTAATCTAGTTTACCTCAGTGTCAGGGCAGTGTGCCATTATACTACTCCCTTGTTATTTTCTCTTTTATAATGTGCTTAAAACACACACACACACACACACACACACACACAGTCTGACAGCCCCATTCTCTCTCATGCTCACCATTTTGACAACTGTTCACTGCAATTTTTCTATTATTATTTTGTTGCAAGTTATTCTCATCTGCTTGGTGTCCTGAAAATACTGCAGTTTTTCTATTATTTTGTTACAAGTTATTCTCATCTGCTTGATGTCCTGAAAATACTGCCTTTCCAACTATTGCAACAAGTTATATTCACTTATCTTACTGAGAAACCATATAATGGCTTGAGGCAAGACAGAAAAACAATGTGTTAATTTAAAAAATTAAAAACAGAGAACTAGTAGACTTAAAACTTCGTTGATGAGCTCAGTCATAATACTTTCCAAAAATTATGAAACCCAGGTAGTGTTCCAAAGCAACAAGCCTTTATTTGTCACAAAGTGATCCTCAGTAACAAAAAATCAGAAATACTTTACAATGTTAAACATATCAGCTTTTACACACTTAGAAGTACATGTGGAAAATATACATATTGTTTAATTTTAAACCAGCTTATTCTAGGCAAACTGTATAAAAGTGCATTTAAGAACAGCAAGTACCCACCCTCACACACTAATACTGGTTAGATCAAACTAAATCTTAGTTAATGAAAACACTATTTGCAACCCACATTCTAAAAGCAGGTATTAAAAAAATAACATACATATAAAAAGGTTGACTTTTAACTAAAATCGCTTTCAGCTAACTAATGCAATAAAGCCTTCATCAAGTCTGTGAAAAGAAGTAAAATCATACACATAGGTAGATAAGTAAAAAGACCTAACTGGATAGATGCAAGAAAAAACACACAGCTATCTAGCCATAAACATTATCTAATTAGAATGCTATCAATATAAATATATATCTGTGTAATAATATCTAATAAACATCCATCCATATGTATTAGTGTGCATAAAAACTAAGTTATTTACAGCTCAAAAAAAAAATGTCAGTGGTTTGCAGTTGAAATAAAAAAACTGTCATGACAGTTTTCATGTTTACAGCCCCAACAAATATTTATACAATGAAAACCAGTAGAAAACCACTCAAAAATATAGAAAACAGTGGATGAAGTACACCAGTAATGTATAAAAGTGTGCATGATTGTGCACCATATGCTAAATGGGGGATATTATAACATTATTTAATGGTAATAATAGCATAAAAAATGTGTTTTTAATTTACCATTTAAATCTCTGGTGTGAAGCAAGTGTATTACGTCTAATCAAAGCAGAATTGAGGTTAAAGTAACTAAACATATTCTTACCAATTAAATTAATGCCCAAGCTGCACTTTTAAATTTAGTCAGCATTTAGATCCCCTTTGATTGTGCATACATACATACACACACACACACACACACACACACACTTTATGGCTGTCCTACCATGGCTGAGATCAAGGTGATGATAGCAGATGTTTACTGTGAAACAGTGGGCCAGTTAAGAAATGACAGCAATGAACACAATTCCAATCTTACCAGGGATGAAATGTGGTATTTGGCCATGTTTCATTCCAAAGGTGAAGCAATATGTTGTGTCATTTAGCAGAGTATGATTGTAATTAAAAGAAAAAACAGCCCTGGCTATTCTAATGCCCTTAGGCAGCACGACATATTAGAAAAGCATCACTTAACTGTAAAATTGGAAGTGCAATTTTTATAGCATACTGTTGTTCTGTTTGCTTTCTTTGTTATTTTACTTGTTTTTAATGTATTTATAAATTCCTTAAAAATTCATATGAGAATCACAACAAACACAGAGTTTTCTGTTTGCTTAGCTTACATAAACTATGTACAACGGAAACACAGTCAATAAAAATAAGTTTGTTCTATCCCCAGTTAATTTGTGACAGCTCACTATGGATTGCAGCAGGCATATGTAGGTTTATGGCATATTTCCTTTTATGTAGTTTATTTATATTAAATGGATGGGTGTATTAGTTAGTAACGTGCATTGCTTCAGGGACAGCTGGATTATAGGACAGAAGAAACGTCTCTGTTTAATCTGACATGTTTATGTTTAGGTAGATTGACAAGAAACTGGCTTCTGATTGAAATTCTTATAGCCTACATTTAGTTGCAAAAGTTTTAATTTATCAAAAGAGCAGTTTGGTGAATTATTACTTTTTCTTTTTGATTTATACATGTGCATGTTCAATATCTTCCTTGTATTAATTTGGGTATTATAACACCTATAGATTCATCTATTAGTTTGGACTGTCAGATGCTTCACTTTTCAGGAATGTTTTCTGTATTTTCCTGTGTAACTCCACACCTTTAGCATGACTGCATATTGACTAATGACAACTTCCCTGCATTCATTGTGGATGCTGTACCTAACAGATGTTTTACTGGCTTAATTACAGATACAGCCATAGTGGGTGTGTTTCCAAGCAACCGCCATTTCTAAAGATGTTTTGATGATGGAGCTTTCCATTACTACAGCTGCAGAAAAGTCCATAATCTTTAATGTTTCCCTTTAATGCTTAAAAGATTTGCAAATGGAAAAAAGAAGAGCATGACGTACAGATTTCAAATACATTTACTTATTTATTTAGCAAATGAAATGTAACAGTGATATTTACAAAGTGTACCTTTATTTTGGAGTTTGTGTATAGATTATATACTTGTTTGTAACTTTAAGCCAAACCTAATGAAGTGAGAACAGTTTAAAAAAGAATGGGTAAGTGGATAAAAGGTGAAGGGGAGACTTGAGGTAAGTAGGCTGAAAGGTGGCAGATGAGGCACAGTGCAGACAAATGTCATTTGAATAAAGAAATGGTTACTAGTGAATACATAGGGTCACAAAGACTATCTTGCTGCATTCCCAAATTTCCTTTGACATTTTTGCATACTGGGTCATGACAACATTTCATGTATTTCATTTTGGGGCAGAAGCAGATGACAGGTCTGCCATGTCAGCCATAAAAGTGCATTTAACATTCTGCCTCCCGTTCATCCCTTACCTTCCTCCTCCCTTTCTCGGGCTGCCTCATGATCCATTAGTATGCCACTGTGGAAACACTTCCACTACCCATTCTGGTTATCCATTCCAGGAGACCACTAAGATGCCCAAGAAGTAGTACTTATGTATTTCCTGGAGGTAGTAAGCCCCCAATAGTCTGCTGCCTGTAAACTCTGCTATCCTCTGTTCCTCCTGCTGTAACCCTTATGTGATCTCAGGTACTGAGATCATGTCCTGCCATCTCTTCTGCTCTCTGCTGAAGCATGCTGTAGATCCTGTGGTCTCTGATCATATCTTTTCTCCACCACCTAACACATCCTTCTTGTACTTTCCTGCAGACCCCTTCATGAGCCTGATATCACTTTCAGTTTATAGCTTCTTTCAGAACTGCACACAGTACTCATGGAGTGGTCTATCCAGGTCCAAGTCAAGTGTGAACCTTGTCTCCTCATTTCTGAAGTCTGTCCCTTGGAGAAAATAGCCCAGTACAGTGTTTGTTGCTAACATACACATCTCTCCTTCTCCTACTGGTGATCTAGTCCAGGTGTGATCAACACCCCATGACCCTTTTCCTCTTCTGTTGCTATTATTTCCATGTTCTCAAGCTGATACTTTATACCAGGGTTGTTGCAGCCGCAGTGCAGAACATTGCATTTGTCTGCAATGTGGCCACATCTGCTACTTTTCAGCCCTCTTACCCTCTATCTCTCCCTCACCTTTCTACGCTAACCTAGCCTTCTTTAAACTGTTCCCTTATCTTTTATTGCTTCACCTTACCTGGGCTCATCAGTAAACAGGCTAATCCAAACAGTGCTGGACCCAGAACAGTCCCTTACAGTACTACATAAATTCGTTTCATAACTGCTGACATTGCCACTTCCACCACAGCCTCTATGTTGTATCCTTCAGCAATGCAAGCAGCCCAGTTCTTCTATCTTGGATATCCCCCCTCCCATTATCATCTCTGTCACCTGGGTTTGATCATGTTAAATGCCTTGGTGAAGTCAAGGTAGAGCACATCTATGGATCTCACTTGTCAAATACACCTGTAACCCAATCATAAAACAGCATCAAGACTGTTTGACTACTACTTCTTCTGGTCATATAACCATATGAGTTGCTATTTCAAAATTTGCTGTTCTATAAAAATGTTAACAAACTTCTCTTAAATGCATTCTCCATGGCTTTCTCTGTCATTGCATTGCACTTAAGAAACAATAGGTTAACATGCTCCACCATTCAACTGCTGGGCTCATACAATTCCCTAAATAGAGCTGTTACTGCAGAATGAGAGAGTGGTTTGTCTTGGAAAAAAACAAGATAAAATGAAAACCAAATTAATTTATTAGAAACATACCTGCCCTCACTGAGGCATTATTCTTAATCAGTACACTGAATTTCACAAAAGTCTTTGGATAAACTGGGATATTGTATTGATTTTCTCAAAAGACAATCATCAGCTATTTTTTCTTCATTTATTTTGTTTGGTTGATGTTGGTTGATTTTATTTTATTTACAGTAGGTGATGGGACTGGACAACGAGGGCCAATTTTTAGCCACAACCAAGTTACAAACTAAGCAAACAAATAAATAAATTAAAATAAAATAACTTTACCAAACAAAAACGCAGAAACTGATCACATATGGAGATAAACATATTACGGTATATACAAAAATAGTTAAACTGAGGCACAGCACCTGTTAGAGCCCATGCAGTCTTCATTCCTTCTGACAAGTTATTAAGAGAGCCAGGGCAAGGAAATTAGATTAAATTATAAAGCCTCAGTGAAGCTCAGTGGGCATAGCTGTTGACTCGAACTATAAACCATAAGAAATGTATTTTTGTATGAATGAAGGAGTGTGTGTGTGACTATGGATGTGTGCGTCTGTGTATATATTTATAAGATGTATAGTAAGTCTTAACTCACTTGGTCCAAGTTAATTATTTCTAGAAGCATTAATCTAAAGCAAATAAAACAACCAAAAAAAGAAAAATGAAAATAGGGTTTTTACAGGGGAAAAAAAACAAAAAAACCTGCACCCCATGCTATATATTCCAACTCTGAGATCACACAACAGTTGGGAAAATGGCAAACTCCCATAACCTCGCAAGGACTTCCAACATCACAGCATATCTACACCTGTGCATGTCAATCTAACACAAGATTCACTTACATCACTTTCACAAAACCAAATAAGCATGGTCAAAAATACATTATTCAATAAAATACACATTGATGTCATGCTTAACATTTAAAATTAGACCAAATGAATGGAATCTTACATATATATATATTCAGGTATATAGGTTCAGTGCTAACTTTACCCTCTCTCACCCTCTAAAGGGCCCATCTCTATAAGGGAAGAATGCAAAGTTCCTGTAATCATGGCTGCACAGGTAAAAACCTCACTCTCCAAAGCCAAGAACACAGCATCCATGGGACCTGACAACATCCCAGGCTGCCTTCTACACAAACTACAGAATGAACTGGCACCCCACCTTAGTACCATGTACAGTCATAGCTTCACCTCAGGCTTTGTGCCCATTGAATGGCGCACCGCAATGGTTATCCCACTCCACAAAGGGGGAGCCACCACAGACCCTGGGAACTACCACCCCATTAGCCTGATGACCCTGGTCTGCAAGGCCATGGAATGTATCATCATGGAACTCATAAACAAAGACATTGGAGATCTCCAAGCTCTGGACCCCACACAGTTCGGGTTTGTAAAAGGCAAACCATGTCTCCTAAACCTGATAGACTTCTTTGCAGCAATCACCAAAGCCACAGATGAGGATAAGGTGGTTCACATAGCCTATCTAGATCTCGCCAAGGCATTCAACACCATCCCCCACTCTGGAATTATAGATAAACTCACTAAAGTAGGTATAAATCCCTATGTCACAAGATGGGTTGCCAACTGGCTTACTGACATAATCCACACTGTGAAAGTAGCAGACTCCAAATCAGACTTCAGACCAGTGACAAGTGGAGTACCACAGGGTTCAGTCCTGGGTCCTCTCCTGTTTGGTATCTACTTCTCTGAAGTATAGGCTAACACAGAAGGTCTTTGGCTAACTAAATTCACAGATGACTGCAAACTAGGAGCCATAATCGAAACTCCTAAAGATGTGGACATCCTACAAAAGGGCCTCACTTAGACAGATGCCTGGTGTCAAAGCCATGGCCTCAAGCTCAATGCCAAAAAGTGCATTGTCATCCCCTTTGGTAAAAACTCTGTACCCATTAACTACCACATAGGCGGTAATCTACTTAACACCGAAAGTGTGATAAGAGACCTTGGGACACAGGTGGACAGTATTCTCTCCTTTGATAATCACATCGCCACAGTGGTCAGGAAATCCTTCTACATGGCACACCTCATCACAAAAGGTTTCTCATCCAGAAAAAAAAGAGGTCATTGTTCCCCACTACTCAGCATTCATTAGACCCATTATAGAGTACAACGCCTCTTTTGGTATGTACCTCACAAGACATCTACAATAACTGGAAAGGCAGCAGAAATACCTCACAAAGAGGATTACTGGCCTCAAACAGATGCCCTATGGAGACTGTCTCAAAAAACTCCAGCTTTACTCTGTTGCATATCACCTACTCAGAGGCGATATATGCCTAACATACAAAGTTATCAATATTAATACAGATCTAACTGATTATCAGAAAAATGTGACATTTTTTACAAAAAGTCTTAAATTGTCAGTACAATTTGCAAATAATGATAATGGTATGGGTGCCAATAAGCAGGCCAGATCTGAACATAGGTTCATAGGTGTGTACTAGGATAATGTCCCTGGAGCCTTTACAAGCCTAGCCCATAGGCTTACCTTGGCGTCATGCCACCCGACCTTAGTTCCCAGTGCCTCTGTTGAGTAAAGCCACTGGAGTAATCCCTGGGGTGAACTTTCTATTTCTCATCCACTCATCAAGATTTATCCCAAAGAGGGCCAGTGAGGTGCTCTGCCTGACATGTATGGGAAGTCTATTCCATAGCATGGGCAGTCTCTGGGTTATAAACCTGTCCCTCCAACATGTTCTGTTGATTGTGGTAATGAGGTTGAGGTCTCTGGAGCATGTGGTGTGGAGGGATTGGGATTTCTTTAGATGTAGCATTTCTAACAGAGCTGGGTCAGACATGGCTTTGTAAGTCAAGCAGAGATTGCCTCTAAGTAGGCGATATGAGAAAGAGAATAGTTGGAGTTTTTTGAATCTGTCCACATAGGACAAATGTTTAAGGCCTATGATCCTTTTGTGAGGTACTTTTCTGGCTTCTCCAGTTGTTGCAGGTGTTTAGTGAGGTACATGCCAAATGGGGCATTGCGCTCGATGATTGGCCTAATGAGGGAAGTGTAAAGGGAGACAATGACCTTTTTCTTCCTGGATGCAAAACCTTTAGTAATGAGATGTGTCACATAGAAGGACTTTCTGACCATAGTAGCAATGTGGTGGTCAAAAGAGAGGTTGCTGTCAACCTGTGTTCCCACATCTCTTAAAACGCCTTCTGTGTTCAGTGGACTACCATCAATGTGGTAATTCATGGGAACCGGGTTTTTTCCAAAGAGGTATTTTGGCATTGAGCTTAAAGCCATGGTTCTGACACCAGTAGTCGGTCTCAGTGAGGCCTATCTGTAGGATGTCAACATCACTTGGGGAGTTAATAATAGCTCCCAACTTGCAATCGTCTGTGAACTTCGTCAGCCAGAGTCCCTTCATGTTGGCCTGGACTTCAGAGAAGTAGATACCAAACAGGAGAGGACCCAAGATCAAACCCTGTGGGACTGCACTCATGACTGGTCAGCAGTCTGACTTGGAGTCAGCTACTTTCACACTGTGGGTTCTACCTGTGAGCCAGTTTGCAACCCACCTAGTGATATAGGGGTAATAATAGTCACATAAGCGACATTATAACCAAAGAGCTTAACTACGTTTTGTATGTACCAGAAGCATCATCTGATACATATATTATGGACACAGGCTGAGGAGGTTAATCAGTAGATTCAGAGTCTAAGTGATTAAGCATGGACTAAGGTCTTGCACAAAGTACAAGTAGGCTGTACTCAAGATCCAAAGGTGTGTGCTCTGCTACTAATAAACTTTTGACAACTAATGTACAATTTAAGACTGATAACAGTCTTGCTCTTAATCTTTTCCCCCTCTCAGTAAGGGATTACATTTTATATAATTGTCATGTCTGTCCATGAAACAAGTACTTATGAATGTTAAATCATTTTCTTGGACTTTATATTTAAATAATATTTTTCTACTAGAGGTGTTAATAATCAGAACCTTGGAATCAGCAATGATTTTTACATTTAAAAATTCCTGTTTTTGGCCTTTTTATCAATAAGCAGGGAATATTTCTGAGCAATCTATACTGATTGATATGTTCGTTTACCAGAAGAAGGGCTTCTTATGGAATAATCTTGCATACTTGGAGATTAAAAGCCAGTCACAATATTATGGTATTTCAAATTGACAATGAGCTGGAGTGGTTATTTAGAAAAGAAAACAATGCATTTTGGAAGCATAAAGACAGTTTGGCAATAAAATATTTATCTGTATTAGTGTTTTGATCCCACCGGAAGACCACAACAGAATATTGATAAATTTCTTTGAATTTATTGCTGCAATGTAATATTACTGAGCATGTTAAGAATATATTAATAGGAGATATAACCAGCTGCCAGTGTTTTTGTTACCTAAACTTCAGAGGTAATGACCTCCACTCACCACCACCCCATCCCACCCCCCGGTTAGATGAGTAGTGGCCGGTTCTGTAAAGGAATTCCTTTCTAAGTTGCTGGAATTTTATCTAAAACTTCTTTTAAAGCAAGTCAGATATATAATTCTGGACACTACTGAATTTAATAACTCGATGGATGATATTCAGGTTACCCATAGTGAGAATTAAACTTCTTTATATACTCCTGATGTCAAGAGCCATTATGCAGATATAGTCCATGAGTTTGGTATCTGAGCTGTTAGACATGGGCTTCTAGTGAGTAATTTATACTCAGATGATTTTGCTAAGTTACTATTAATCTTATTTAAAATGGTGTTAGAGGGATTTTTTAAATATATTTTTGCAATACATATTATCCCAAATTAAAGGGAATAGGAATGGAGACTACTTTTGCCTTCACATATGCATATTTATTCATGGGGAATCTAACATTTTTAAACAATCCTTTTGGCCAGTGCACTGATATGTGACAAAAGTTTTTTGACAATTGGTGGCCTCTTTTGTCAGGAAAGGGTCAGGGGCCATAGCTGGCTTGCATGATTTTGTCTTGTATCAAAATTTCAATGAGTTTCATTTGAGTTAAAAAAGAAAATCATTTGAGTAAAAAAAATTTCAATGAGTTGGGAGTACAATTTACTCTTAAATATTGGGCCAGATTCATTATTGCCAACACTAAGGGTACACAATATGTATTCAAAGACATCCCTATCACATTTTCTCTGTTTTGTAGTAACTCAGAAAGATTATACTAACAGTACATTTACTCTACACTTTGTGGTAACCTTTATGAATCTCCCCTTGATATTTAAGCCTGGAAGAAAATCAGTAAAAAATAAAATAAAATTAGGAGGAAGGAAGTGTGAGTTGTGCTTGTGTTATCCGTTTACTCAGAACAGTGTACACTTAGTATAGGCATTAATGAATCCCAGGAATAGTCTTTTCATGACTGACTATTTATATTTTGCAGTGGTGAAAATTACTGATGGTTCTGTTATGATAGCTTTACACAGAAAACTATTTTTTTTAGCCGTATCCAATTGCTTTCATAAGTTCATGATCAATAACACCCCATATGCTTACAAACGCACATCAATTACTTGTCCTTCTTCATTTAGTAAATTCAGAGTAAAGCACCATTTCTGAAAGCTACTGTTCTTTGAACTTGCAACAGTCAAGGTAATTTCTTCTGATAAGGCATAAGTGTATGAATTAGTCAAAGTACTCAATCAGTTCTGCACGGTTCTTACGAAGAGACTAAAACTTGTGCCATTAATTTTAATTAAAAAAAAATCAAGATAGTAATATGAAGGTAGTAACAGAAAACAAAATAAAATACGTGCATGCATACATATGTATTTAAATTCTACCTAGCTGACCATGCTGTTATTTCAGAATAACAGCAAGGCTGAATGAGTCAGTTTGGAAACAAAGTTTAAATAAACGTACTTATACACCATACGGAGTTCAGAAATAAAGATGTGTTGCTTCCTTCTGAGTCACCCACTGCCCTAGCCTCAGTTTTTCAGTGGCTACAATGTCTTATTATTAAAACTTGCAAATGAATTGGCTGAAATCCACAAAACGGAGTCTAATGGCTGTACAAATATATTAAGACACACATACATTTTAGACATGCTGTGTTTTGCTGAACACTAAGGTGCTGAATTCTGATCAGATGAACAGTAATGTATCTTAAAGGTACTTTAACTGAACCGGAAAGAATTTCTACAGATGAGATCTCTATTCCATATAGACAGTAAGTTCAGGAGGGACTTTTCCCACCAACAGACAGCTGCCTGTTCATGCTAAGCAGTTCCATCAACATAAAACCAGGAATACATATTTCCATTTTCTGCAAAATTACTGGTAAATCCTGAATTTGGACTGTCTCAGATAAGAAGGGACATTTACAGGGGTAAAAAAAGGCCTCAACACTTGGCATAAACTATCAAGTCACCATGAGCTGTCATTTACAGACAAGGCAATAAATAAAGTAAAACACTTCCAGACAAATAAAGAAGCTTTTGTTCAACAACCCACATATACAAATATCAAAAATATCACTGCATACAACATACTATTTTTGAGCGGTGGCTACATGCTTACAGAACACTCATCTCATTTCTGACCTCCCTATGTCTTCTCTGTCATCAAGAATAGTTATCTCCTCTGACATCACTCAGTACAGGTCTAACCTACTTGAATGGCTGATAAACAATGCTTTTACACCATACTCCTCCTGATTCAACATTGCAGTTCATGAACAAATGGAGCCCTATGCAGGATAACAAATGAAGCCCCCTGCCAGTCATAATAATATGTCATTATTTTGTTGACTCTTCGAAATTACCATAAACACTGTTCAAACCTATAAGTGCATATACAGTTTTCTTTATTTTTACAACTATTACAAAGATTTGGATTTCATTAAAAAACTTTATTTCAAATTTTACAGGAAAAAACACTGACAGCCATTTTATAAACCAAGTAAAACACTCCAACAGAAACCAGACAGTTTGAAAATCAGTAAATCTCTCTTCCCTTAAAACTCACATTTTGTGAAAATGCACCTGGAAACAGATTAAATTACAAGACACATGCTGGAAGTCATACTCAAATAGCATACTATGAAATACTAATAAGTGGTTCTGTGAAGGGTGCAGAAATACAAAAGACAAATGTGAAGCTCATTAGCTAACAGCTGGGAACAACCCACTGGACACAAGAGTCTCTTTCCAGCACCAGCCCATGCATACTGTCTGGTGAAGTAACTTGGCAAATTGTCATAGAAGACAAATGAAAGCTGAGGGAATCAAACCATGTACTCCAGGAAGCAGCTTTTTAACAGCTCATAGTCTTACTCATGTGCACCAAGTGTTAGACAAACTGTTGTAGCCAAAACACAGTTTATTTTCACACCTGCATGCCTGCAAAAAAAAAAAAAACTAAATTCACAGTGAAAAAGACTTCTTGTTGGCAAAGTTATTCACAGCTAAATAATAAATGCACTTCAACATTGAATAGAATAAGGAAATCAAGAATCACATCCAAACAACTTGGCCCTTACGATGATGGTACTCCTATTTACTAAAACCAGTTTCCTTCAATTACACCATAACTAGCTTGCAGTACAGGGGGACTGTTGAGGAGTTTAGCCCAAAATTTCAGTTACTGAAAAGAATGGCTGGTTAAGTGACTTGTTTAAGGATAGGACATAAATATGAGGTAAAAATCAGAGATGTTCTGCAAAACGGAAGACAGGTGAGCAAATTAGCAATAAGTCTGGAGGTTTAAGTCTGCTATTACCTGTACTCAGGGTACAGGGTTTAACTCTGTCAGAACACTTAGGGGCATTTTATGCATACACGCACACATATACACACACACTCTAAAAGACTGATTTGTCATTCTGCCTGCTAACACAAAATAAAGGACTGCTCCACTTTCTTTCTCTACCTGGTCTTCACATTCTGCTTTCAATAGGGAACTATGTCCAGTCTCAAGATCACTTTCTAGACAAACATAAGAAGTTTGGTCTGCTTGCATTGTACAGGGAGAAAAGACCATCCTCTCATTTGAGATCCAGGATGTCTCTCCTTTGCTCAAAATCTGAGCCAAGGAGAAAGACTGGAGGACCAAAGATGCATCACACATGTTTTACAGCTGCAGATCAGGTTTTTTTTTTTAAATGTTTTATGAACTGCAAAGAGGAATTAGATGGTTTATAGCTGCTGCACAATAGTTTTTTAAAATGTTGTATGCCTGGACTGCACCCCAACCACCTGTGGACACTAGGCAGCTGCCTAGGCTACCTAGTGCTGGCTCCAGCCCTAGTTGCCTCAGACTGTGTCACATTTCTTTAATGGACTTTTTAGAAAATGCTACCAGTCCAGCATTTGCTACAAAAATCATTCCTACTGTATACTATCTCTAATTAAAAAGTTTACCAGACTTGTATAATCTACTGCCATTAAATATCTAGCAGCCGTCTTGTAAACATGTTGCATAGTTATCCAGCAGCCATCCTCCATTCTAACTGATCCACTGCAAAACCCTACACATCTTCCATGCATGAGAACAATGCCACAATTCCTAACACATGCCAGTCTGTAATCCAAACCTGGATCTCTCATTCATTTACAAATGGTCTAACCATTCTGGTTCCTAAGACCACTGAACCCTACCATAAACTTACAAGAAAAAATAAAATTCCTTAACATTTAAAAAAAATCACACACCTAATTAACAAAAAAGGTTATAATGAACCCCTTTACTGTACTTAACAGCTCAAAGTTCTAACTAAATAAATTCTAGAAAGGAGACATGCCCTCCCCCCATAAAACCACATCACTAGACAATCAAAATAGTAATCTCTCTTTCCACCATAGCATATCCCAAGCAATCAAACAGTCTTAAAGATCCAACCAGACAGAGAAAAATGGATAAAAATAACAATAACATACTATACTGCATACTTTGGCTGTTACTATGTAATCTAAACTCTCTTCCATTTCTCTACTTTGTTGAAAATTAGCAGCTTATCTTCCTCATCTGCTATTAAGTCTGAATAACTAGACAGGGTTGTTTCATTAGCTCTCTATCATAGATATATTGAATCCAAGAAACTGTTAATTTTTTTTTGAAATTGCAAAGTTTGGGAATGCATCAAATCAGCAAAGTTAGTTTCACCAAGCTGAAACTGTGTGAACCGTGGGTGCCGGAACCATAGAGCCAGAGGGAGGGGGAGCCCCACACACGCACGTTTACAGCTGCAAGACCTGTCAGAAAAAAATTAATGAAGTGGAATTTCACACTAACATGGATTCACACGCGGAAGTTAAACTAACTAAACTAGCTGTTCTTGTTCTCTTATTGCTCTGTGTTACAGGAGTTACACTGCCGCTGTTCTGTGGTGCTACCAGAGCCATGCCAGTAAGGAGAGGGGTGTGTGTGTGTGTGTGTGGTGTTGTGTGTAAAATGTCCCAGTTAGGTATACCGGGTGGTTAGTGTTACTCAGGCTCAAACAAGAGCCTGAATTCTCTACCCATACCATCACTTGTGATTCAGGGAGTCGAGTCCATAGTTCTCAACTGTCCAGATTTTCACAGAATATTTGTCTCATACGTTTGGTCTGTTCCTCTTAAAATTTGTGGTTTTCTGGCAAATCAGTGAGAACTGAATTCACCAAAGAACGATAGCCCTTTAAGTTTCAAGTCCTCCTATCTTTCAGGAAACGCATGGTAACACATAACACTTTATTTTAGCAACTTTCTAAGATTATACAAGCAATATTTAAAATGTGTCCCTGGTTTTGGGCCTTTGCCCCCCCCCCTCCCCCAAATACATGTTGGCTTTTTTCAGATTTCTTGTGCTGCAAAGTTGAGAGATTTAGTTGAGTGTCAAGTGGATTTTACAAGGAGTTGAAAGCTTCAGGGGAAGAGAAGTTTAGTGCTACTTATACTAAATCACATGTATTGTCAGTAGCACAACAGGTAGTATACTTGCTTTTGATGCAGAAGGCTGTGGGTTCTACTCCCACAGTATGCAGATGGATCGCTGATACTGTACTGTGTTGTACTTTAAAGGGAGTGGATGCTGCAGTCCTATGAATGTCCTCCTTTGGAGGAGTTACCTAATAACTATGTTTCTTTTATCAATTTGCCATCCATTCCCCATTACAAAATTACTAGCTTATCATTTTTTTTATGTAGCATAGGCAATTTATTCTTCAAAGGCAACAGGGACTTTATATTTCATTGTTTCATCTACAAATAAAGTTGTTTGCTAGCAGCAACCTCTTCATTAATTACAGATCTCTTTAATTTAGATTACTTCTGCAGAGATTTTGCATATTTAATGATATTGATGGATTGTAATGACAAAAGTTTAAGTGGTCTTTTATGGTTGAAATTTTCTGAAATGGGTTGTTGAGTCATTATTGGTTCATAAATTTTGTTTCATTGCTTATTAGAAGACTGTTGCAAACTACAAATTTAAAACACATTCTAACAAGTGGTGCTATATTATACAAGGAATATAATTTAATACAATCAGGTTAATAAAATCAGGAAGGTGAATCAAAGAATGGATACATGTATGCTTGCTCACAGGATGCAGGAGATCAAAATAGGGGAAGAGACCAGTCACCAATGGAGTCCCCCAGGATTTGGTGCCAAGACTTTTTGTTTGGCATATACATCTCAAAAGTAATAGGAAATACCAAAGGGCTTTGGCCGACTAACTTTGAGATGACTGCAAGCTAGGAGCAGTTATTGAATCCACAAATGACTTAACCATCATGCAGGAAGGTTTGTCCCAAACAGTAACTGGTGTCAGAATCATGAACTGAAACTAAACTCCAAGAAATACATTATCATATCCTTTGGGAAGTCATCTACTTCAGGGACCTGCCAAATTGACAATGCCCCCTGAGAAATGACCCAGTTGTTTGGCATTTGGGAACTTGTGTGTAGTGACCTAACTTTTGACCAATATGTGCACAGAGTCATAAGAACGTCTTTCTATATTCCACAGCTTATAAACAAATTGATTGTGACTAGATCTACAGATGTTATTGTCCCCCTTTAACAAGCCCTCATTAGGTCAATTGTTTTGTATAATACCCACTTTGGCATGTATCTGTACAGACCCATGCAGCAATTTTAATACCCACAGAGATACCTTACTAAAAGGATACAAGTCCTAAACCATAGGTCTTCATTGGACCAACTCAAAGAGTGCTTAGAGGTGACACGTCTGGCATACAAGGAATCCTCCAACCTAATACAGATGGACCTACTGAACATCAGTAAGTCAAATGGCATCAGAAATACTCAGTCCAGGTATCTAAAGTGAATGTTGTGGAGAGATAGATATCTATCACAGAGGCTACCACTGTTCCAGAACAGACTATCCATTCAAGTAAAACAAAGCTCATCCCTGTCCATATTCAAATGCAACTTGGATCTAAAGATGGGTAATAGAACATGTACTACAGGATTGCCCCTCATGCCACTAGTGGATAGAGGTAGTTCCTAAATGCTGCATCCCTTACACGGGTCCCCTC
Source organism: Protopterus annectens (assembly GCF_019279795.1). Lineage (NCBI taxonomy): Eukaryota > Metazoa > Chordata > Ceratodontiformes > Protopteridae > Protopterus > Protopterus annectens. Next base: position 538,274,003 of record NC_056734.1, read on the forward strand.
AAATTATCTATAGTATGATCACATGTATTCTCACTAGGGCTAATATACAATTGACAGCCATGGGATAGGTAAGACCAATCAGGAAATATTAATTCAAGCACCAAAAGGGAAATTGGCTAAGCTTAAAATGTCCTCCAAGTGAACCTATGTTGTGGTAGTAAATAGTTTTAAAAAATTTCCCTTTTTAGATCACTAAGTGCCCCTCTCACCCAAAGTCTTCAACAGCTTCTGGCGCCTCTGGTGTGAATGCTGTTCTGCAAAACTAACTTTGCTGATAGTGGAGTATGCTTTTTTCCTCCACTGATGTGTGACCTCATAGGAGGTATATATATAAGTTCAGGGGTTGCCCCCCATATGTGTGGGTCCCTGCAAAAAAAATATTTTTCTTAATTTCACAAAAGGTAGTTTCAGTAAAAAGTTTTTGAACAATTTACTTTTTCTGAAACTACTTTCGCCAAGTCAACATGACTACGTGAAGTTCTAATATAGTGTTTTACAGCTATGGAAGACATGAAATACACATTGTAGTTGTAGACACTTCTGAGAACTATTAATTATATATTGTTTTTTATTCATTTGGTAACAATGCAAAATTACATACATGAACCCATAGTCTAGTGTGATGAAGAATTTCCCATTTAAGAAGGGATTACTATCTTGAATATTATTTTCACAACATAAAGCATACTCACTTATATTGGGCTACTGTCCGAATTTACTAACTTCTCTTTGTTCTGCTCATTAGCAGCTCATAGTCCTTTTTCTCCGTGCTGTAATGCCAAATTTGTCATTTGCTATAGATTATTTGCTTTTGTCCATAGCATCCTAACATGATTTCACTTTTCTTTCGATTACTGTTTAAAAGTCTCAGTGAAACAGAAGGAGCAGATTAATCTAGCTACCATCTGCGACAAGGCTGGTTGTTGTTCTAGAAGTTATCCCGCTCCCCATAACAAAAATCTCTAGCACTGCATCTCAAAGGAGGACAGCAGATTTCCAGAGAGTGTCTTAATCTGGACACATTTGGTTGGGGGGCGGTGTTCAGTAATATGGCACACTTCCTATGCTGCTCAGAGTACTACTTCACAGAGAAAACTAATCTTGAGAAAAAGTATGCAGAGAAGCAGGACTAAGACAATGTTACATCAAGTACTTGATCTACGAGCTTTAAGGAGGATATTACTCAAGATGCATTGAGAAGAAATAAAAATGCACTTTAGAACTACTGCAAGGAACTACAGAAAAGTAAACCAGTATATAAATTAAGATGATACCAATAAAATGCAAAACAGTATGGTTTTGAACACACCACAAACTATTATCAAAGGGATTGTACACACATATTAAAAAAATAAATGCTATATGGAAAAGAAGGTGCACACCAACAGATAAGGTTTTTATATATATTTTAGTAATAATGAGCGGGGAAATTTAGCAGAATCATGGACGACCCAAGAAATCAGACTTATTTAGTATAATTTTAGTCTTCATATATAGTTACTGTACAGGCATTCAGAAAGCATTCGTCATCTACTTTTGTCAATGAATTCTACAGCAGCATATCTGGTATAATATTTATGCCTTCTGCACAAGGAAGAGAAAAGGTCACAGGAGGAGATATTGATATCAGTAACTTGCCGCATAATTTTTACTTCTGATGGAAGCCAAAGTAGAATTATCACAAGGTACTTGAAAGCATTGGTTAACTGCTTTACAAACAGACCTACCATCATAAAAGCAAGATAATACATATGTCATTTTTTTAAGATACAATGAGCAACTTTCTTTTCACAGCATTGAAAAGAAATGGTTAGCATCCACCTCAGCTGCTATTACTGGCAGAAAATGCAGACTTCGTTTAATGTTTCAGCAAATGTACACCCCCATGCAGAGTGCTATCCCTGTTATGCAACACAATTCTACATTTAAAGTTAACCTCAGTGGCTGCCTTGATGGTATAACTCACAATCTTCCAGCCTCTGTACAACAGAGATAAGCTTGCAACCCACTAAACCATGAACAGTACTTTTATAATCCAAATTTCACCTAAACAAAAATATATCACTTTCTTCCATATGTATATACATGCATTCTGTTTTTAACTGTATGTGCAGTCAGACTTGACAAGAAAGAAACACAGCAAATGTATTTATTTTATTTTATTTTACATTTGTTGACCAGGAAAGTCCGACTGGGACAAAGCCCTTTCTCAGTGGAGGTTCAGAGAGAAAAGCTCCACAGTATAAATATGGATGAAAGATGTATGTTGCGTTAAATGTGTAATACAGAAAGATTGGCAATATTGTAATTCACCGGCTAACCAGATGCGCAGTAGCAAGCACCGCCCAGACCCCGCCTGAGGTGTATTACGTCACTGTAAAATATTGAATATTAAATTACTCTATACAAGTGAGTAACAGTAAGCACCATCAGATCACATATTGTAGAAACTAAATCATAACTCTATTTTTTATTTAAAATTCCAAGAACTGTAAGTAGTTTACTTTATCTAATGATGATGCCATTGATGCAGCTTATGCACAGAAGAGGCATGAGGGCAGGAAACACTTTCCTAATTATAAGTATTTTTTGTGCTACTAAAAGAAGAACTAACAGTATGTATATTGGCAGTTACATGTGTCCATGCAATAAGAAACCAAAAAACATTAGCAGCAATGAGGCACGGACACACATGTGTAGCTTGAACCAAAAAGGTATCTTATATGGACACCACCACCAAACAAAAATATCCACGCAATAAGAAATTGGAAAACATTAGCCGAAGAACTAATGGTAACACATTTTTCAGTTTTTACTGTCCAGGAAGGTAATTCTGTTTGTCAGACTCACTGCTAATTTCTGCTCCTTCTGAAATGTACATAGTTCTTTTACATTATGCGGTATTTGTCAACTTAGCACAATGTATTATGGATAGAAAAATGTACAATTCAATGCATTTGTTTGGTTTTAGAGCAATTGCTACTGAACTAGTGAGCCCATATGGTGTGTATACACACACACACGGATACTTAAACCATAAATAGATTTTTTTACACTGCATCTACATGTTTTGAATATATTGGAATTATACATTTTCTGTATTTCAAAACAGTAATAAACAATTCAACCTCCAAGGTAAGCTGCGGCAGTAGTGGGGGAAGAGGTAGAACAGCTCGGCACAAACAGCATCTGTTCTGTAAAGATAAAACGTAGAAGGATTGGATCCAGCTACAATAAAGACAACATCAACAACTAAATATCTGATCGGTACAAATGGTACCATCTAGTGGAATAAACAAAATACTATGCATCCTGCCAGCCCAATAAAGCCACACACTGCTACATCTACCCTGATCAGCCAACATCATCTGTTTTATAAACAGTGGAGTGGTTAATATTATTCCATAAATGAGACACAAAGCCACCTGCCATTCTTTTTCCTGACCAGTTCAAGAATTTACGTAGGAAAACATTCATTTATTTACACGTGTTTCCCTGGAAAAGCGTGAACCCAAACACAGAATCTGAAGCTCTACAAAATTACAATAAGATTATATAAAATATGACAATGACGTACATAGAATAATCATGTCTATAAAGTATATAGGGCAGACACCAAATATAGAAGATGAATGAAAATAAATAAATAAAATGTTAAGTTTAGACTATTTTAGGAGCAACAGACTGTCAGTTAGAGAAATAGCACAATTCTATAGTTGTGTAGAAGTTCTGACAACTAGGTAAAGTAACTGGTATCACATTTAGAAGAAAGGGAGACACAGTAGTAGTAGTATTGGCTAATATGAATGGCATGCCAGGTACCCTGGCTTTTGCCACCCAAGAAAATTATTTTCCTGTGCCACTGTCAAGAAGAGCCACAGAAGTGATCCCTGGGGTGAATTTCCTATTTTCCATCCAATCATCAAGATTTTTCTTGAAGAGTACTAATGAGGAGCTTTGTTTGATATAGATAGGTAGTTTATTCCAGAGTATGGGAAGTCTCTGGGACAGGAATATATCCCTCTGGCATGTTCTGTTTATTGCGGTGACAAGGTTTAGGTCACTAGAGCGTGTAGCTCGGAGGGAATGGGATTTCTTTAAGTGGAGCATGTCCAACAACTCTGGGTTTGACATAACTTTGTATGTTAGGCAGAGATCACCACTGAGTAAGCGATATGAGATGGAGTAAAGCTGGAGGTTTTTGAGACAGTCTGCGTAGGGCATCTGCTTGAGGCCAGTAATCCTCTCTGTGAGGTATTTCTGCAGCCTTTCCAGTTGTTGTAGAGGTCTTGTGAGGTACATACCAAAAGGGGCATTGTACCCTATAATGGGTCTAATGAGTGAAGAGTAGAACAATGGCCTCTTTTTCTGGATGAGAAACTTTTTGTGATGAGGTGTGCCAAGTAGAAGGATTTCCTGACCACTGTGGCAATGTGATTAGCAAAGGAGAGACTACTGTCTACCTGTGTCCCAAGGTCTCATCACACTTTCAGTGTTAAGTATACTACCACCTATGTTGTAGTTAATGGGTGCAGAATTTTTACCAGTAGGGATGACAATGCACTTTTCGGCATTGAGCTTGAGGCCATGGCTTTGACACCAGGCATCTGTCTCAGTGAGGCCCTTTTGTAGGATGTCCACATTGTTAGGAGTTTCGATTATGGCTCCTAGTTTGCAGTCATCTGCGAACTTCATTAGCCAAAGACCTTATGTGTTAGCCTGTACTTTAGAGAAGTAGATACAAAACAGGAGAGGACCCAGGACTGAACCCTGTGGTACTCCACTTGTCACTGGTCTGAAGTCGGATTTGAAGTCTGCTACTTTCACAGTGTGGGTTCTGTCAGTGAGCCAGTTGGCAACCCATCTTCTGATATAGGGATTTATACCTAGTTTAGTGAGTTTATGTATAATTCCAGAGTGGGAGATGGTGTTGAAAGCCTTGCCAAGATCTAGATAGGCTGTGTGAACCACCTTATCCTCGTCTATGGCTTTGATGACTGCTTCAAAGATGTCTATCAGGTTTAGGAGACATGATCTGCCTTTTACAAACCCGAACTAGGTGGGGTCCAGAGTTTGGAGATTACCAATGTCTTTGTTTATAAGTTCCATGATGATACGTTCCATGGCCTTGCAGACCAGTTCATTTTATATGCAGATTCGTTCGTCAATCATCCACGCCATGCCCACTCCTGCGTGAAACTGAGGGTGAACCAGTAAACTACAATATCGCCGAAAGGTTAACAGTATATAATGTAATGATAAAAGACACAAAAAAGACTAGTGTACATTATAAACAGACAGGAAAACATAATAGTGGAACAAAAATATAGAATAGTCGATAATGCAATTTAATATGGTTGACCAGTTACAAACTGAAATCAACAGAAGGTGTAAATTATTAGTAACAGGTTAAGATATAGTACAACAGAAATGAAATGCAGAGAGTAGTAGTAAGAAGAGAGTTAAATTACCGTTAGGATGAAGAAGCAGGTTAGGTGGAGAAGAAGACAAAGCAAAAAGTAAAAGGGGGGAAAAAGGGGTTAGGAAGGAGGGAAAGATAAAGAAGAGAAGAGACAGAGTAAGGACTATCTTCAGGTAGGGTGGTTACAGTGACATATCCAGGTGTGGTTTAAATATTCTTTGAGACCTATTAAATTTGTAGATTTGAGGTATGCCCCTAAGGGCCATGGGAAGCTTGCTCCATTGAATGGCAGGCGAGTAGCTATATAGGTTCTGTTCGACAGATTTTTTAGGTTTCTAAATCTGTAAGGAGCTCTGTTCAATATTTGTTAGAGGTCGGTGAGGGATATGAAATGAGCCTAGTGATGAAATATTAGAGCAGGAAAAAGGTTTATTGATGGTGGAGTGGATGACGAGCATTTGAGTAACTTTAAGTTGGTTAGAGAACTCTAGCAAATTGAGTGACCTGAGGGCATGACAGTGGTGAGATTTGGATGGCAGATTAGCTGCAAATCTAGCTACTTTGTTGTAGGTAGAGTCAATTTAGTGAGAAGAGAAGACTGAAAAATTGTAAATATTTGTAAGCTGTAGAAAAGGTTGGAAAGAAGGTAAGCGTTGGCTAGTGAGATTATCAAGGGTCATGAACCTTTGGTTCTATATAGGACGCCAGACTTTTGGGGAGTTTTATTAAACTGATGTATATGAAGGTCAAATTTCAGTTGGACATCGATGATTACTCCAAGGAGCTTAGTCTGGCTAGCAGGGATGATGTTATTCAGTGAAAAGATGCTAAATGAGAATTTGAGGTGGTAGAGGGGTTTTAGGAGGAAAAGTAGGAGTTTTGTCTTTTCGGATTGAGTATTAGTTGATTGTTAGTAAGACATGTTTCAGTATGTTTTATGATGTCTGTGTAAGTAATTGTGTTGGATTGTCAGCTACAGATATAACAGCATGGTCATCAGCATACTGTACGTGTGAAGACTGGGGAAAGGATTTATGTAATTCATTAGTAAAGATATTAAAAAGAAGGGATCCAAGAATAGAGCCTTATGGGATACCAGTATTAATGGGGAGAAATGGAGAAATAGCAAAAAGCCATTTGATGGACTACTGCCAATCAGTAATGTAGCTCTTAAACCAGGAGATTGTTGCTGTGGAAAGGTTCAGTTGGGATAGCTTCGAGAGGAGTATAGGGTGGGAGATGATATCAAAGACTTTTGACAGATCTAAGAAGAGACAGGACACAAGTTTATTGTTATCTGTAGCTACGGAGATAGTACTGGTAAAGGAAATGAGAGCAGTACTGGTGCTGTGATGTGGGCGGAAGCCATGCTGAGTATGGGTGATGAGGTACATATGAGTAAGGTGAGCCATGAGTTGTTTGTGGATGCAGTATTCAGGCATTTTTAAGAGGGGAGAAAGTAAGCCGATAGCTCGAAAGTTAGAAAGATCTGTGGAATGTCCACCTGTGTGAATAGGTATCATATAGAACTTATACCACAGAGAAGGAACAGTTGATTCAGCGATAGAGTGGTTTATGAAGCTGGAGAAAGGGTACGCTATAGCAGCAGTTTTTAGGAAGTAAGAAGTAAGATTCAAATGGAGGTTAATTAATTTAGATGGTCACTCAAGACATGTAAGTATGCTTTATGCTTTAAAAATAGAATTATGGGTGGTAGTTCCTTCATAAATCCAAAATGGTCCTTCAGATTACTGTTTCTATATAATTTTATTGCAGGACAAAAATCTAGAATTAAAAAAAATAGTTTACATAGTTTTGAATGTATCTGTGATGGAGTGACATACCATCCAAGATTAGTTTTCTGTCTTATGTTAAGCAAGTTCTAGAATAGGCTCTGTACCGTCACATCCTTGAATAGGATAGACCAGTTCTAGAGAATGAATGAAAGAATGAATGAATGACTGACTGACTGAATATCTATATACAGCAAATTCAGCCACCTCTTTAATAGGTCAGTCATTAACGTGGTTAAATAATTGTTATAATGCTCAGACAGATGCAGGAGCTGTGTTTCTACAGTGCTTACAAGCATACTCCCTCACACAGTCCAAAATAAAAAGAAGAGAACATTAAACTCATATCTTTATCTTTTATAGTAGCTAACATTTATTTATCTATTTGCCTTTTGTTAACCAGGTTAGTCTGGCTGGGCCAGGGGCCCTTTTTCAGCAGAGACCCGAGGAGAAAAGCTCCAGTACAAAAAACAATTAGTGACAATGATGTACAAAGTTAAGCTAAACCAAAAGTGAAAAATGGTAAATATTATACATAGACATGGATTCTAGAATGAGCAATCTAGAACACAAATATTGCACGTCATATAATATCAGTTTACAGTCAATGGCGGGTATAGATTTAATTAAGTATATAGTGTAGTCTAGTAAGAGATAAGTAGGAAAGACAGGGCAACACAGAAGGGAGATGCATGAAGGATGCTTTGGTGTAAAAAAATAGGGTAATACGAGTGAAAGACTTAGAAATTGAAGTAAAGTTTAGGTGGGAAAGTATAGAAAGAGGAATGAATAGGGAAAATGGAAGACAGCAGACTAGTGTGGAGGAGGAAGAGATTCAAGTTGGTTCTTTACAGGAGCATGTCCAGGTATTGTGCAGATATTCCTTTAAAGCAAGTTTGAAGTTGCTGGAATTTTGAATAGATCTGATAACAGGAGGGGGGTTGTTCCAAGAGGAGGCAAAAGACTGACTATAGAGTTTTACCTATGGATTTATTGGATTTGGAGATTTAAAGGAGGTGTTGGTTGGCACTGCAAAGTTCCTAGTTAGGGACAAAAGGGGAGATGAGGTTTGCAAGCAAAGGATGGGCGAGGGGTTGGAGGAGGATGGAATGAGACTGATAAAGCTGAGGCAGGAGTTGATGATTCTGGAATTCTAGCCAGTTGAGTTTGTTTAGGGAGAAGCAGTGATATGAGTGATAAGGGAAGTTAGTGGCAAATCTAGCTATTTTGTTGCATGTCAGTTCGAGTTTGGATGACAAATTTTTTTTGGAGGTTTGTAAAGATGGGGGAGGCCTATAATAGTGTCAGTAAAAGGAACACTTCAGCTAGGGACAATTTAGATTGTGTTAGGAATTTTTTTATTTCTGTAGAGCAATCCTAGCTTTTTGGTGAGTCTTTTTGATGCAATTATTTATGTGTATGTCAAATTTAAGTTCATCATCTACGTAGACCCCTAGAGGTTTAGTGTGAGAATCGACCTTGATAGTTGTATTATTTAAAGAATAGACAGATGAGGATGACTTGAGATGTTAGAGAGATTTGGGGAGGAAGAGTAGCAGTTTAGTTTTGTTGGGGTTAAATAGGAGTTGGTTGAAAGTGAGCCATGATTCAACTGAGTGCAGGGTGTCTTGGCTGAGGGGGTGCAGGTGGGGTAAGTTGTCAGAGGTAATAATGAGGGTGGAGTCATCCGCGTACTGTACGAGTGTGAAGTGGGGGCAGGACCAAGAGAGATTATTAGTGAAAATATTAAAGAGTAGTGGGCCCAAGATGGAGCCTTGTGGTACCCCAACTAGAACAGGAAGGAAGGGAGAGGTGGCAGAGAGCCACTTGACACCTTGGGTTCAGTTAGATAGGAATGAAGACAACCACCAGAGGGTAGAGGTAGAGAGAGATTAAAGGAAGCAAGTTTGGAGAGAAGGAGATTGGGAGATACAGTATTGAATGCCTTAGAGAGGTCAAGGAAAAGGGAGGACACTAATTTGTTATTATTGAAAGATGTAGAGACAGAGTGAATGAAGGATAATAGAGCAGTAGTTGTACTATGATGTGGACAGAAGCCATGTTGTGTAGGGGTGAGAATATTCTCCTGAATGGGATGTGACATGAGCTGTTTGTGTATACATTTTTCGAAAATTTTAGACAGAGGAGATGGTATAGCTATAGTCCTGAAATTTGAGGGGTCAGTGGAGTTATCTCCTTTATGTAGTGGTATAATATAGGACTTTTTCCAGATGTCAGGTATAAGATTTTCCTCTACAGACCGATCGATGAGTATGGTGACTGGTTAGGCAATAGAGAGGGCAGCAAGTTTGAGGTAATGAGGGGGTAGGTAATCAGCTGAAGGGTCACTGAACCCACAGACATTGCCAACATACTGGCAGACAGGTTCAGTGCAAACTTCACCCCTCTCCCCTAAAGGAGAGATAACTATCCCAGCAGTGTAGCCTCCCGGACATCTCAAATGTGCAGGTGAAAGCTGCTCTCTCTAAAGCTAAAAACACAGCATCAATGGGACGGATGGTGTCCCCGGCTGTGTGCTACACGAGCTAAATGAGGAATTAAACCCGCACATAAGGCAGCTGTTTAATCTCAGCCTTACCACAGGATACGTGCCCAAGGAGTGGCGTGCGGCAACTGTGGTCCCACTCCATAAAGGTGGCCTCTACGGACCCTGGTAATTACCGCCCATAAGCTTAACAAGTCTAGTCTGCAAAGCTATGGAGAGGATCATAATGGAGCTCATAAACAAAGATATAGGGGACTTGCAGACATTGGACCCGACCCAGTTTAGCTTTGTCAAGGGAAGATCATGCCTTTTGAACTTGGTCGACTTCTTGAAATAGTCACCAAGGCCATTGATGAGGAAAGGCAGTCCATACAGCCTACCTTGACCTTGCAAAGGCTTTCGACACAATACCCCACTCGGGTATTGTAGAAAAACTTACCAGCTTAAATGTAAACCCATATGTCACAAGATGGGTTGCAAACTGGCTTAAGGACAGAACCCACAGGGTTAGAGCTGCTGGCGCTGTGTCAGACTCCAAGCGGTCACAAGTGGTGTCCCACAGGGCTCGGTCCTTGGCCCCTATTGTTTGGCATCTACTTCTCAGAAGTACAGGCCAACATGGGAGGACTTTGGCTGACAAAGTTTGCAGATGACTGCAAACTGCGCCATAGTGGAAAGTGCATCGGACACGGATATCCTTCTGAAGGGACTCACTGAAACAGATAGCTGGTGCCAGAGCCATGGCCTGAAGTTAAGCGCCAAAAATGTATAGTCATACCCTTGGAAAAACAAGGTAACCCCAAGCTACCATATGGGTGGTAATCCACTAAGCACAGAAGAGGTTATCAGGGACCTGGGGACCCAGGTTGACAGTGGCCTTTCTTTGACACTCACATTGCTAAAGTGGTTAGAAAGACCTTCTACATTGCCCACCTGATCATGAAGGGAATGACATCCAGATCTAGTGAGGTCATTGTTCCCTGTACTCTTCACTTATCAGACCAATAATCGAGTACAATGCCCCATTCGGGATGTATCTCACCGACATCTGCAGCAATTGGAGAGACCCCAAAGTTCCTCACCAAAGGATAAAGGGACTCCAAAATCTGTCATATGCTGCCAGATTGAAGAAACTCCAGCTCTATTCAGTAGCATACCGTCTGCTCAGAGGTGACATGTGCCTGACATACAAGGCCATGTCCAACCCGGAATTAATGGACATGCTCCACCTCAAAAAATCCAAATCCACCAAAACCACTAGAGCAAGCGACTTAAACCTTAGCACGGATATAAATAGGACATGCTGGAGGGATAGATTTATCACTCAGAGACTCCCTATGCTGTGGAATAAAATCCCGGTCCATGTGAGGCAGAGCACCTCGCTGACTCTGTTCAAGAGAAATCTAGACCTGTGGATGGGAGATCGTAGGTTTACCCCGGGAATCATCTCTGGGTCACTGCTGGACAGAGGCACAACAAACTAATAGGCACAGTATTTTTTCATATAAGGGGTGGCGTAAGCCACAATAATTTGGGCTAGGCTTATAAATGCCTTAGGGCAGATAGCCTAGTATAAACCTATGAACCTATGAACAAGGTTTAAGTTTATAGAGTAGAGATCTTATGGTGGATGTTGGGATCGATTTGAGTGTGAAAGGAGTGTTATCAGTGAGTGCTGGAGGGGAGTCATGGTAGGTTTCCTTATGTAGTTTGATTAGCTTTTATATGGAGTATATGAAGGAGGAGTTTAGAACAGTGGCAGTCTCTAGAGGTGAGCTATTTGGATTGGGGTTGGGAGAAGTTGGTTTCCTGGGTATAAGAGCTTATTAACGGTACTTCAGAATTTTTTTTGGCTTGGAGTGGGGATTTCTCTGCAAGTTAAGATAAAAGTATTTTTTGTCAAGGGTGACTTTTTTTTGTGGCATTATGAAGTTCCCTGTAGTGCTGGAGGTTAGATGGGGTTTTGAGTTTATTCCAGGATTTCCAAGCATTGTCCCTCCTCTGCATGAGGGATACAGTATCTTTGCTTATCCAGGGGACAAAGTTGTTTTTTACTCTAAACTCCATGGCACTTATCAGAAGAATTCAAGTGTTAAGAAAGATGCTATTGAATTGAAAAATAGCTTCTTCTACAGGGGAGTTGCCAAAGGAAGGACCAGTTTATTAACGTGGGTATTAGTTAAATGTATCAGGGTTAAAATTAGATAGGTTTTGACAATCCTTATAAATGTGGGATTTAGATGGTTGGGACAGGTGGTGTTAGATGGAGGTAGGGTGATGATCCCTAAGAGAGTCTGGGAGGGTAGAGGGGTTATGATAATGGTGCGGGTGGGAGGTAAATATCTAGTCCAGAGTAGAAGAGGTAATGGATTTTTGATTAGTATGAGTACGGGAGGTGATGAGTTGGGAGAAGCTGTATAGGTTAATGCTAGGGGTCTGTATTAAAATACCGAACCCTCACTTACGGGAATACCTAAACGCCGACACATAAATAGCGAACCGCGATAACACCGAACATCCTGAAGTGTGAAATTCGAAATATCAAATTCCCATAGTTGGCCAACCCCACCGCCCACTACATACTACCTACCCAAACAAAATAAATAATCCACACTTCCCCGTATCTACACTTCACCCATATATCCCATATCCTAATCAAACATTCACTACACACAAATATATCTAACTATAAACAAACACCCAACTACAGAAAAGTGTAATTTATGTATGTTTTCACCTACACAACTATATTACTATATATACACTTAACGTAATCCTACTTCTAACCCTAAAGTGTAGGTTGCATGTATTACTATATATGCACTTACCTTAACCCGCACCCTAACCCTAAGGTCAGTAACCATTGCACATTTACGTTAGGGAGCTATATCGGATAAGAGCAACTATGGGAACTTGATACTTTGAATTTCGCTCTTCAGGACGTTCAGTGTTCTTGTGGTTCACTATTTCGTCGTTTAAGTATTCGCGTAAGAGAGGTTTAGATATTTTAATATAGACCCAATACTAGCATTAAGGTATTTGGAAGAGAGAGCATTCTAGTCGATATTAACATCCCAAAGAATAATGTTTTTGTAGTAGATAGTTTGGGAGATCCAGGCAAGAAAGAGTTTGAGTGTAGCGATGTTATTGCCAGGAGGTATATTATATTATATTATATATATATATATATATATATATATATATATATATATATATATATATATATCACAGCAATGGCAATTTTCTTACAATTATTCAAATTACAGTTGACTATGAGAATCTCAGCAGGGTGGAATAGTGTAGGGGGTGGACTGAGAGATGTTCTGAGAATAGTATAACTACTACTCCACCTTTTTTATTGTTCTGTCCTGTCAGAAGATATTGTAGCCTAGCTGTAGGATTTCTTTGCTTGGTATGTGGGGTTTTAGCCATGTTTAAGAGATGGAGATGACGTCAGGTGAGTGTTGTACTATCCAGAAGTGCAGATCAGGGAGTTTATTTAAGTTGCTACGTATGTTTAGGGCTATGATCTTAAGATTTCTGGCAGATGTGGTGCTATGTGATAAGGAAGAGGTCTGGGAGAAGGAGGAAGGGGGGAGTTGGAGGGAGAGTAGAGTTGGTAAGAGGACCAGGTTTTGGATGTCTACCCCCCTGCAAGAAGTAGGGTGAATGTAGAGGTAGAGGGAGAAGAGATTTGGTTTTGAGTTTAGGGAGAAAAGAGAAGTGATGAGTAGGTTTGAGTTTGAAGAGTTAAGTAAAGTGATGTGTGAAAAGACAGGGTGGTATAGGGAAAGAGAAAGGTGCAGGGTTGAGAGAATGTGGAAGTGGAAGGGTAGGACTTGTGTAAATGATGGGGGAATTGTGGTAGGATGTGGATAGTTTGAGGAGAGTAAGCAGTGGACTTAATTATAGATGACGCATTATGTTTGTTGATGTTGGCAGGAGAGAGGAGTTTAAAAATCTTCCTGAAAAATAAATAGAGTATGTATAAGGTTAAACTAAGGATGTAGTAAGTAGAAGGTGGTTGCTAAAGGTAGCAAGTTCAAAAGAAGGAGGGAGGGGGCTACAGAGAAAGTTAATTATTGGGAGTGGACGTGTGAGATATGAAAGTGGATGTGATAGGGTGGAGTCTGGGAAGTGAGGTGGGGAGAAGGGTGAGTGGTCTGGAGTGGTAAGGAATAAATGTAATTGAAACAGGGGTAAGTGGGAATGGGGATAGGGCAGGGGAGAGAAATGAGCCCAAGTGGAGCGAGGGGGAAGAGAGCGGGGCTGCACCAGCAGGAAAGCAGAGGGAAAATAACACCAAAAAGAAAACAATCAGTAAAGCCAAAACAGAGATACAACCAGGCAGTTACTTTTATTGCAGCTACTTTCTTAGCTGCTCTCTTATGACAGATGATGGTGAGTGAGCACTAAGCTGGTTTTGATAGGTCATGTACAACAAATAACCTTGTTAGTGGGTCTTGCAAAGACCTTCCTGTAGCACAGTTGAAGCTTAGAGCACAGAGTGGAGAAGAAAAAAAGCGGGAAGGGAAGTGGGAGCGGGAAACTATCTGGCAGCTAAATAGGTTTGGACAACAACTGACAAAGTGAAATGGAGTAAGTGAGATTAAGCTTGGGTAGAAGAGGACAAGAGAGAATTAAGGAAGGGGGGCACAGTGAATATGCTGCCACTGAGTTTATACATTTGTAGGACCTGGTTTCACAGTGTTACACAGAGGTCAAAAAACAAATTATAATAGCAAGTCTTGTGTGTTGCTGGGACTTTCCACAGTCAAAGGAGTTCACAATAGGGATGAGTAGACTTCCCAATAGACAATGGGTATGAAGAGCCTTGTGTTAATACCACTTCATGGTGAGGCAGGGAACCTGAAAGAGAAAGGTAGAGAGAGGACAACAGGTGAGAAAACACAAATAATTATAAGGGGGAGATGATAGAAGAGGGGAGGGGAAATGGCAAGGTTGAAAACTGAAGCATGTATTGAGTCAAACTGAGGAGATGGATTGAAATACTGAGAGTAAACAAATAAGGATAGAGATGTCTGTTTAAGGAAAAAGGAGTGCTCAGAAACATAGTTAAGAGGACAGGGTCAGACAGAGGGATAGGAATAGAAACTGAGAGAAAGATATAGCAAAAAGCAAGTGAGAGTTCAGAATAAATACAGTAAGATATAACAAACAGCAAGTGATGGGTCTGAATAAATACAGCAGTAAAAACAATATGTGAAAAAACACAATACAAATGGCAGTAAAAACAATACAAGGGCTAGCACAGTTCAGATGTACAAGTTGTAGACAAAGGCAATTAGCACATGGTAATACAACACCAAACTTGCTGTACTTGGTCAAATATCCTATGGCTAACTATAAATCATCAAAGCAATAACATTTGTTTAGTTCCAAGTTGTTAGCATTCATTCTTACACTATCAACCTTCCTCCCAAACTATATTATAGCACTGAAAACTACTTTGAAAGAGCACCTGTAAACTGTAGGGATTTTAAGTTTAACAATATCTAGCAGTACAGATTTTAGGTTTAACAATATCTAGCAGTACTCTAGGTAACAACTGCATTACCCATGAGGGCAAGAGAGTCATTCAGTCATTTGCCTATCAGGTAAATAAGACCATCCAGCATGGGGTATAAACCACACGCAATCAGGACTCCTAAGGAATACAGTTATTTTCTTATTGGGAATATATTAACATCAGGCATGGAAAACAACTCTACGCAATCAAGCATATAGAGAAATAAAGCATGGGAAAGGCTAATGTAGATGATACACATTGTTGCAGCAGACCACTGATCCCGTACCCACTTTTAAACACAATTAGAGACTGAAAAGAAACACCTTGACCTGGTCAGCATGAACACAGTAACCATGTTAAGGGACACTGTTACAGGGGAAATATGGCGCAGAACGCCAAGTGAGGTTTTAACGGCCACAAGCATCATGGGAGTAGTGGAATAACTTGAAGCCATAAAGGCCAATGGCTGGACTATTTTGCGTGACAAGAAAAAAAGAAAAGCTGGCAACTATGTAGCAGATGCTTCACCGGCAGGGAAGCAGAGGGAAAAGGAGAACGCCAAAAAGAAAACAATCAGTAAAGCCAAAACAGAGATACAAGCAGGCAGTTAAATTTATTACAGCTACTTTCTTAGCCGCTCTCTCTTGTGACAGATGATGGTGAGTGAGCACTAAGCTGTCATAGAAATTAAATGTGCAGGGCAATCACT
>NC_056734.1:538294962-538370428 GCF_019279795.1 Protopterus annectens
AACAATCTAGGACCACAAATACACATTTTTTTGAAGTTGGAGCAATCCAAAGAATGCTTACTAAAAGCATTCTCTTTGTTTTTTAACTTGATGGCATACTGATGTTCAGATCTATCCCCTAATGTAGTCCACTACTACCATGAACAGTGGACTCAAGGCTGATGTACACCCACTCCCACTGGGAACCCTTCTGGCAGTCCAAATACTATTCCTACTTGTGTTATTGGGTCCCTATACATAGCGGCACTAATTCTGCAAATCTTTCCAGGACTTTGAAACATTGCAGGACTGCCCAAATCAGCTTTATTGGGACCCTGTCATATGTTATTTCTAAGTCTGGAAATGCCCTGTTGGAGTCACTTCAGCTCCAGCTTCTTCTGCACTGGGTCATTTTGCTTCATTGAGATCTGAATTCAAACTGCTCATCTCCCATTTAAAAAAAATCCACATGGTAGAAATTAATCTGTCACCATGTCCAGTACTTTCATGCAGTGTGACAGGCATTTGGTACCTTTGTATTATCTGCAATAGAATTCTTATTCTCCACTCATCTGGGATACACCTTTCTCCCCATACCACTGTGATTACCCTTAGGAGCCATTTCTCCCTAACTCACTCAACATCTTGATCATATCTGCTATGACTTAATCTGACCCTGCTGCTTTACATAACTTAATTTTCCTTTATGCTGTTCTTCCTTCTCCTAGAGTAGGCTCTTCTTCCTCTTTCATTATAGGTTGTGTACGGTGCAGTACAGCTTCTTTGAGGCTTTATCTCTTTCAGAAGCTACTGAAAGTACTTGTTCCATTTGCCTTTGATGTCCTGTGGACTGGTGAGAAGTTTTTTGCTGGTATCCCTTATGAATGGTGTCAGATACTATATTTTATCTTTCTTTGTCTTGCAGCCTGAGAGAGTTTATTTGTGCCATCTGCCAAGTAAATTTCCAGAACCTGATAAAGCATCGCTAATGCCTCGTTCTTTACTACTGCAAGTGATCTTTTACCCTACTCATTAGCCAAGCAGTATTCCTTCTTAGCTAGGTCCATGTTTTCTATATCCCAGTTTTCTTGCACTCCTCTTTTATTTTGATAACTCCTGGACTTCAGCATTGCACCACCAGCTTTCCTTTTGTACCTTAATTTTCAAATATATATACATAGTCCCTAATGCATTTTTTAAAGAACTGCTGTAAGACATTCATAGTACGCTTTACAACAATTTGTGACAACTGTTTTATCTATTAGGGAATGCAATTTTTACTGTGCATTGTTAGCATAATATATGTAATCAGCATACATGTTGTGAAAATCTGAAGTAAAAGTAACAAATATGACAGGTTCAACTACACAGTTCTATATCAGAGAATGAAATCTTCATATTCCTCTATTTGACTGCATAACAAAAATCACATTTTAAACTCAAATCATTAGAGCAACAAAATAATTACCAAAGGTGACTATAGATGCAATAAATATTTTGAGCTATTAATTCAATTAACATCAGTTTACCTGTCACATTAAGATGTGATTTATGACCATTATAAAACTTCATTGTATGTTTTTTTTTTGTAAAATACTTGGGGTTAGAATTAACGACTGGTAGAAATTAAGTGGCCATAGCAGTGTCCTGCTCTTCCATCCCTGTGAAAATCAATGGTTGTTTTGGGCATATCAGTACACATAGGTGTGGCTATGTGTAAAACCTCTGCTAAGTAAATGCAGGACACTGGAGTACAAAACAAAACATAAATAGAGCAAAACATGGGAAACATTGTTTCTTAAACTCATTTGGCTTTGATGTACTGTAGACTAAAAAGAACATGTAAGCCGAGAATTTAGAAATAAAGAAGAAAATACGTCTTGATAGAACTTCATGTTAAAAAGGACCTTTATTTTCACACAAACTCTTAAGCTATTGCATTATAAAACATTTTAGATGTTGTAAAACCTTCTCCGATTTTCTGTCAGGTTTTTCCAGTTTACTGTTTGTTACTGAAGTAATGAAGTGAGCAGTGGCGGCTGGTGACTTCAAATCAAAGGGGGGTTGCAGGAGACAGCTGAATGGGTGGGGTCAAGGGGAAGGGGTGTGGTCAACCAGAAAGGGGAGGAGCCATGTTCAAAACCACAAAAAATAACTTTAATTAAATACGCTGCCCTGGGTGCCAAACCATCATTATGAGAGTCCAATCAAGACAAAAATAAGTGTAGAAGAATAAAAATATTCAGTGCATTGGCTGCATGACAGCTTACTTAATATCTAGATGGAAACAAAAGGTTGAGGCATGAAAAAATAAATTACTTTTTAAATACATTACTGGAATGCCAGTCAAAATCAAGTATAAGAAAAACAAGAAGCACTCAACTCAAACCACTTCTCCTTGCACTGCAGTTCTAATTATAATTTATATTCAGCTTTATTAAAGTACCAAGTAACATGCTGAAAGTAGAAATCTCTGTGATGCCCCCATCCAAAAAAGACCTGCTGCCTGATTACTATCTACTTGTTTCATGGGGAAAACATGATCAAAGTAAAAACTGAAAAGCAAACAAGAAACAAGCTCAAGATACACTGCTTAAAGGATTACTGTACAGGTTATGGACCACACATGATTGGCATTCTGTTTAGTTTATGGGTAAAGTCTGTAGAGATGACTGGAAGTCTCCAACAAGTGTAATGAGCTTTTTAAAATAATGGAATCCTGTCTTTTAATACCCAAGGCTTATACATTATCTAGTCAAGTATTCTCTGCATGGCAACAACAGAAAGGCTTTCAATGTTGGCAATTCTTTAACAGTATGCTTATTAAAGCTTGCTTGCATCTTACGATCTCAGACAAGCTTACCTTATGGTCATTAAAGCATTGCTACTTAAACACAGAGCAACAGGCACTTTCTGAGTAATAAGCATAAATCTGAGTAATAAGCATAAATCAACAGTACAAAAATATGACAGAAACGAGACAGTTCTGCAAAATCAAGGACAGATGAAAAGCCACTGTAGTACTTGTGTCTACCTTGGATGGGGGGGACACACTGCACATTTACACTGCATAACTTCTCCTTGCCTTGCTTGGACACACCCAGAGTCACTACATGGGGGAGTGGGGTGCAACAAGTATGTCACAATTTGAAATGTCTCTGGCTGACTGTGATGGCCCTGACACATTTGTCATACCTCTCAACCTCAGAGCAAGAAATCTGGACAAAGCCATACACAGAAGTGGGACAAAGGCCCAAAAATAAGGACATTTTTAAATATTGCTCTAATAAACTTAGAAAGATAATAGAATAGGTCTTGCATTAGTATGAATTTTCTGAAGGGTATAAAATCTGAAACTCAAATGTCTGTCATTATTTTCTAACTTCAGTCTTTAGTGATTTGTCACTAATTTGCCAAAAACACAATTTTATGAAAAATGGACCAAAAATGTGATGCAAAAATATAAAATAGCCACACAATACAGCTGGGAACCTGTCAAAGAAGGGACACTTTAATATTAGTACTGCTAACTTGAGCAGCTGACAAAATAAAAGAATCTACATGCATTTCAAGTAATCTATAACTTTGATTATTACAGTTATTTCTAAATTGTAAACCCCCTATGTTTTCTTCCAAAATTGCTATTTTGCGGAGGGATTATTAGGGGGAAGAGCAACATTTTGAGCCAAAATCAGGGACAGTTGAGAGGTTGGCTATGCCTAATTGTATAAAGCAATTTATTTGCATGTACCTCTCGACCTGTTAATGCAGTAAATCTGAACAAGGCCAAATATATTGGGGGAACATATAAACAGTACTAAAAATTGCTCTTGTATAAATTGAGACAGTTGATAGAATAACAGTTCTTACTTTAGCATGCATTTTTCTGAAGGTTATGAAGTCTGAAACTCAGTGTATCATTATTTAGTGACTTAATTCCTAAATGATTTGCCAGAAAACTACAAATTTTATGAAGAACAAACCAAAAATAAGAAGCAAAAATCTATTCATTCTTTGAAAATCTGGACAGTTGGGAGGTATAGTTCAGCTGGGCCTGTCTGAGTTTGTTGCCCTTCCCCCCTGACAAAATCATGGTTGAATGGAGCCTCTGCAGCCATTCCAATGAACCATTACTTGGCTATTTCACTCCATTTACCATAAACACGAATGTGCATACTGCTTTACTTCTATGATGAGTTGGACTTCATTTGAAAGTTTTATTTTGTATTTTACAGCACAAACACTAAGTCATCTGCTAAACAAAGCAATGCAGTCTCACAATGAAAACTTAGCATTAAAACTTCTCTGCCCTTGAAACTCACATTCATTGAAACAGCATTGAAACCCACATTCAAAGAAAATACATTTTGCCAGTGGCAGATAAAGATTAATTTTGGGCTGTTTTCAAATCATAGGCCCCTTGCATATGAAACATACATGTGCTCTTTGATACACCTTCCTCATTGTACTAAATTATATTCCTTGTACAATACAGTACAGTTGTTAGAGGGCGTTTTAAATTTGTTTTGAACATTTTTCCAGTAAGCAATGAAACAAAACGCATGCACCCATAATGGCAAAACTGCCCAGTTCAGAACATTTATCATAAAGGTCTACTCAGAATTCCACAGTCCACCATTATTAGTAAATATGCACAATTCTACAGTCAACCATTATCACTAAATATGCACAATTCCACAGTCCACCATTATCAGTAAATATGCACAATTCTACAGTCCATTATCAGTAAATATGCACAATTCTAGAGTCCATTATCAGTAAATATGCACAATCTCTGAAGTAGTAAAAGTCATCTAAATAATTCCACATTAAAGAAATCTGTAACTAATGAAGAGGTTGCTGCTAGCAAACACCTTTATATTTCATGGTTTCATCAAAAAATAAAGTGTCTGTTGCCCCTCAGGAATAAATTGCCTATATTACATTAAAACAATAAGCTAGTAATATTGCAAGAGGAAATGGATGGCAAACTGATAACAGACTCATAGTTAGTATCTTCACCAAGGAGAACATTCTCAGTATGGCAGCATCCACCCCTTGTGGGAGTAGAACCCACAGCCTTCTGCATCAAAAGCAAGTACACAACCTGTTGCGCTATTAACAAGGCAAACCAACTTCACTTAAGCAACACTAAACTTCTGTTCCCCTGCAGCTCTCAGCTCCTTGTAAAATCTACTCAATACTCAACTGCATCTCAACTTCGCAGCACAAGAAAACTGGAAAAAGCCAAAATGTATTGGGGGGGGTCAAAAGCCCAAAAACCAGGGACACATTAAACATTGCTTGTATAATCTTGGAAAGTTGCTAGAATAAAATGCTGTGTTACCCCCATACATTTTACTGCCAAGGTCCCTGTGCAAAACAGTCAGAGCAACATACCACTACGCCAAATCAGCTGCTTTGTAAAAGAGAAGAAGACTGAAACTTAAATGGCTATCATTTAGTGAATTCAGTTCTCACCACAGCTGTCAACCTCTTAGTACAAAACACCTGGACAAACCCAGTAATGAGGGAATAAGCCCTCAAACATATTCAGTGAATTCAGTTCTTGCCATAGCTGTCAACCTTAGCACAAAAAACCTGGACAAAGCCAATAATGGGGAAATACAGTCCCAAAAATAGGGACAAATTTCAAATATTCATCTTATAAACTTAGAAAATTGCTAGAATAAAAGGTTGTGTTACAGTTGTGTTACTATGTATTTTCTGAAGAACATAAAGTCTGAAATTCAAATGCCAGTCAGTTTTACTGCTGACAGAACAAAAACAATTTTCAGCAAAGACCCAGGGAGAAATACTGCAGACACGTCTTTGTAAAATGACAGGGCACCAGAGCATATCCACACAAACACAGGGAGGAGATGCAGACTCCACACAGAAGGCACCCCAGCCAAGAATCAAACCAGAAAACCTATAGCTGTGAGGCAACAATACTACCACTGCCCCATCAAATATACAAGGAATTAAACCTTCAGAAAAGTACAGTTTTGTACCTACCATAAATGTAGATGTTCGAAGATCCACATTGCTGCAGTCCTAACACTTGGGTAGTCCACTGTCCTTGGTCGGCCCGAATATCAAAGCGGTCAGGGCGCATTTGACTGACGTCATATCCGCAGTCTTTTCTTGCCCCAGATGTCAGAAGACCCTAAAATAAAGGTCAAAACCAAAAGACAGCAAACAACCAACCAACCACCCCTGCACTAACTATATGTACAATATATACAATATACACAAAATGTACAACCCAACCCACACAACCCTCTAACTACAGAGGGAAGGAGGGAGGTAAAATGAGCAATGTGGATCTTGAACATCTACATTTATGGTAGATACAAAACTGTACTATGTTCTTCATCTCACATTGCTGCAGTCCGTAGAATCCCAAAGCAGAGGTAAGGGAGGATGGCTAACTACAAGGAAGCAGGAGCTGCCAAAATGCCCTGCAAAACAGCAGTGGCAAAACCAGCCCTGGACTTAGAGTAAAGTGGCAGGTGATAATGCCTAGAGAAAGTATGTACAGAACTCCAAGTAGCTGCCTCCAAAATATCCCTCAAAAAGCTGTTGAAGTGGCAGTAGCCCTAGTGGAATGAGGCCTAATCCCAGCTGGAATCTCCTTGCCATGATGGGAATAACAGAAAGCAATGCAAAACCCAATCCACTTAGAAATAGTTTGTTTTGATACAGGCTTGCCCTGAGAACTCAAGGCAAAAGAAACAAACAACTGCTGAGACTGCCTGAACCCTTTAGTTCTGTCCAAATAATAACGCAACTGCCTGTGGACATCTAAAGTGTGCAAAATCTTTTCCCTTTATTTTGGGGATTTGCATAAAAAGTAGGCAAATGAATAGTTTGGTTTAAAGCCACACTAGAAACCACCTTAGGCATAAAGGAAGGATTAATGATACCCTATCCTTATGGAAAATCAAGAAAGGCTCAACTGCCATAAGGGCCTGTAATTCAGAAACCCTTCTTGCAGAGGTAATGGCCAACAGAAAAGCAGTCTTCCAAGATAAATATTTCAACTCAGCAGTAGCTGCAGGCTCAAAAGGTTGTAGAGTGAGTTTCTCCAACACAAAATTGAGATCCCAAGCAGGAGTAGGAGCCTCTAAGAAATTGCTTGAACAAATGATGAGAAAACAATGGTGGGTTGCAATCATAGTGAGCTGAAATTGCTGCAGCATGAACTTTAATAGAAGAGAAAGACAAACCTTTGTCCAGTAACTCAGTAAGATATTGAAGAGCCACACTCAAATTAGGCTCAGAAACATCAAAATCTTTGCTGCACTCCAAAACAAAAATCTCTTCCATTTGTCTGCGTACACTTTCCTTGTACTAGGCCTCCTAGCTTCCAAAATAACATTCAAAACTTGCTGAGGAAGTGGAGGCCCACTTTGGTTCAAAACAGAATATGCCAGGCTGTTAGGTGCAGAGAGTGAAGCTTGACATTTAGCAAATGGCTGTCCTCCTGACAACAGGTGTGGAATCACTTCTCAGTAATGGGTACCAGTAAATCATCCTTGGCTTGTCCTGTCTGACCTTTAGAAGTACCTTTGGGAGGAGAGGCAGAGGTGGAAAGGCATATACATGAAGATTGCTCCAATTGAAAGAAAGAGCATCCACTTTCCAAGCTGTGGGATGAAACCAAAACTTTGGCAGCTGATGGTTTAGTGGAGAAGCGAACAGATCTATGTCTGGAGTTCCCCATGACACTGTCAATTTCTGAAATACATGAGGATGGGATCCATAATTAATGCCTGCTCAACACATCTGCTAAGGAGTTCTGTGCTCCTGGCAGAAACCTTGCCTGAAAATTGAGCTGTAAACTGAGAGCAGTCTCCCACAAAATCATTGCTTGCCTGCATAGAGGATCCTTGCTTGTTGATGTACCACATGACAGTTGTGTTGTCTGTTAGAATCAACACCTGTCCTGGAAGAAGCAATTCCTTGAAAGCAATTAATGCAAACTGGACTGCTAACATCTCCTTCATGTTGATATGTAGATGTTGTAGTCTGACAGGCCACTTGTTTTGTATCCATTTTCCATTTAGATGAGCTCCCCAAGCTTTGTCTGAGGCATCTGTCGTTCAGAGAGTCCCTTGTTTAGGTGACATTCCTGAGCCCACCACAAAAATTCCTTTTGAATGCAAGGTATTATTTGAATGACAGTGTCTAGATCCTGGCAGTGCTGTGTCCATACATTTTTGAGATACCATTGTAGCTTCCTCATATGCAGTTTGCATTGGGAAGCACCAGAATACAAGATGCCATGAACCCTAAGGCTTGAAGGACTGTCCTTGCAGTCAGCCCGGACTGATGAGATAGTTGATGGAAGTAAAGGGATAGACTCTTTTGTTTGTCCAAAGGCCATCTGGGATGCTGTATTCAGTCTCACACCCAGAAAGCACATGTCTTGAGAGGGTACTAGACTGGACTTTATTTCTAGGCATCTTAGCACTGCTATCACATAATCCAAATGATGAAGAAGCTCTTCTTCCTTGAGCCAGAATTAGGCAGTCGTCCAAATAAGGATAGATCTGTATTCCTTTTGTCTGAAGAAAGCTATCACTGGAGCCAGAACTTTAGAGAACTGATAGTGAGAAGTCCCAGCTCGATACTTCCTGCAACTTAGTCTGATAGGAACATGAAGGTAAGCCTCCTTGAGATCCAAAGTTACCATCCAATGATCTTTGCCCAGCAGAGGTAAAAGCTGCTGCAACGTCAACATTTTGAACTTGGGAATGTCCAGATAAGTGTTGAGGATAGATAAATCCAAAATTGGTCTCCACGTGTTCCCCTTCTTTGGTACTAGGAACACCACTTCTGGCAGAGGGACCGGCTGTATGGCTAGTTGGAGCAACAGAGAAACCTGTTTGTGAGCCTCTAGTCTTTGTGGAGGAGAAGGAGGCAAGGTATGGAAATAAAACCTGTAGCCGTGGTGAATGATATCCAATACCCATTTGTCCTGGGTAATTAAACTCCAATTTTCTTTGAAAGTGCCAACCTTCCTCCCAAAGGTGCTGCCAGGCAGGCTCTGGCAGCTGAAAAGGTAGGTCATTGGGTCTGCCCTGCCCTCACCGAAGCCTGTGCAGGAGAACTCCCTGTTCTAGGCCTGAAAGAGCCCTGGGCTCTGCCCTTACCACGTCTAGATCTACCCCTAGACTGTGAACCATAAGAAGGATACGTCCACCCTTTAGTAGGCCAATTTCTACTAAACTTTGGAGGCTGGACCTGCAAAAAATCTTTAACAGTCTGCATAGACTTAGCCTTGTCTTCCATTTTCTTTAAGACTGTCTCAACAGGAGGACCAAACAACACGTCAGATTGTAAAGGAGCATCTAAAATCCGTGTCTTAACATGTTCAGACAAATTCTGATCCATCAGCCAGGTGTGCCTGCGAAGGACTGACCCAGTGGCAGCCGGGGCCTGTACAGCATCAAAACCACATTGCAAAGAATGCTTACCCACCTGTTCAGAAACATGCACTAAATCTTGCAACTCCTTACAATCAATACCTACTGCCAGAGCATCAACCTTAGACTTCAATAGTGAAAGGAGATAATTTTGGTATTTCAACATGTGAAACTGGCAATTCAGAGCCCTCACAGCAAGAGTGGAAGAAGTATAGACTTTCTATCCCCGTCTATCCAAGGCCCTAGCCTCCTTGTCTGACCTTTAGGCCCCTGGCTAACAGTCTCTGGGTCTGCCCTAGGACTCTTAAAAGATACTTATGAGTGTAATACCTATCTGGCTTAACAGGAGCAGGAGGCAAAGAATCAGGATTAAGAGAAGCTTCTGTAAAACATCGTCCACTACATCCAAAACTGGAGGTATAGCCAAAGAACTATGCTGGGGTAAAACAGAAATTCCCTAAGCCTTTTCCTGGAATCAGAGAAGTCCTGACCCTCCCACTTAAAATGCTCCCTCATGGAATGAAGAGTTTCTGAAAAGAAAAATCCTCAGGAGGAGTAGCAGAAGGAGTAGAATCATCCACATCAGAATCAGAATAAGGAGAGTACTCCTGCAAGTCTTCAAGACTCTGAAACATCTGAAGCCTGCTCAAAACCCCCAGCTCAGGATCCACCCTAGGTCTCTTATCAGGAGGGGCATAGAACCCCTAATCAAAGTAATCAAATCTTCTGCCATTTTAAGCATATGCTTCTTGGGCACAGTACCTGAGGAGCTAGGGGTAACACCAACTGAAGCCAAACCTGGCCTGCCCCTGGGGGAAGCCTTTGAAACAGAAGGAGAGGGCCTAGCCACCTTGGGAAGGGAGGGAGTATAGTAAGATGAGAAGCCCCTCAGCCTGACTAGTCTCCTGAGAGGCCACATCCTGCAATAATAAGGTCTCACCTTGGGAACACAAAGAAACCTCCGGTGGAGCCACCGAACCGCCGTCTGGTACAGACGGTTCTTCGCTTAACTGCCTTGTCCGCATTTTATAGTTGCACCGCTTCCCAAAGACTAACCTTGCACAATCCAACCTATTAAATCTAGCACAAGAGCGACAGCCAACAACGCCGTGCTCAGGCCCTAAGCAAGGAATACACAAAGTATGATAAGTATCTGTTTCCCACAAGAAATGCAATTATTAACTTTTCTGACATCCAATGACTGAGGCAAGAAAACCAAAATATTACTTTGAACTCGGTCTGAAACTTCTAATTCGAAAAATCTCAGAACGCCAACCAGCACTTGCAATACTGCTTCTGCATCGGACCATGCGGCCGACCAAGGACAGCGGACTACCCAAGTGTTAGGACTGCAGCAATGTGAGATGAAGAACATCCTGAAGTCTGAAATTCAAATGCCTGTCAATTTTATTTAACATTTGTTAATCAGGACAGTTTGACTTGGAACAAAAAAAAATGTTCAGCAGAGGCCCAGGAAGAAATAATGCAGACATGTCTTTGTAACATGGGAGGACACAAAAGCAAACCTACACAAACACAGGGAGAAGATACAGACCCCACAAAGAAGGCAACCCAGCCAAGAATCAAACCTGAGAACCTGCAGCTGTGAGGCAACAATGCACTATCAAATATCAAGCATTGCAGCATTTACAAACCACAGATATTATGAGTAACAGATCAGATCAAATATGAGGCAAAAATCTGCAATTTTTTTTTTACAAATGGTGGTGGGTAGGGAATTTAGGTCTTTAACACCTGCATACAAGGTACAGGGTTCAAGCCTGAGGTATTCCCTACCACACACACACACCTGTAGTAGCAAACCACAAAAACTAAATATACTGCCCTGGATGCCAAACCGTCATTATGAGAGTCCAATCAAGACAAAATGAAGTGTAGAAGAATAAAAATATTTCAATGCATTGGCTGCATGACAGCGTAATATCTAGATGGAAACAAAAAAGGTTGTGAGGCATGAAAAAATAAATTACTTTTTTTTAAATACATTAATGGAATGCCAGTCAAAATCAAGTATAAGAAAAACAAGCAGCACTCAACTCAAACCACTTCTTGCACTGCAGTTCTAATTATAATTTATATTCAGCTTTATTAAAGTAACAAGTAACATGCTGAAAATAGAAATCTCTGATGCCCCCACTTGTAAAAATGCTCCTTATCCAAAAAAAGACCTGCTGCCTGACATCTACTTGTTTCATGGGGAAAACATGATCAAAGTAAAAAATGAAAAGCAAACAAGAAATAAGCTCAAGATACATTGCTTAAAAGGATTACTGTACAGGTTATGGACCACGCGATTGGCATTCGGTTTACGGGTAAAGCCTGCAGAGATGACTGGAAGTCTCCAAGTGTAATGAGACTCTTAAAATGTAATTCTGTCCTTTATTACAAATACTGGCACATGCATTTCAATACCCAAGGCTTATACATTATCTAGTTAAGTATTCTCTACATGGCAACAGAAAGGCTTTCAATGTTGGCAATTCTTTAACAGTATGCTTATTAAAGCTTACTTGCATCTTGCAATCTCAGCCAAGCTTACCTGATGGTCATTAAAGTATTGCTACTTAAACACAGAGCAACAGGCACTTTGAGTAATAAGCATAAATCAACAGTACAAAAAATATGACAGAAACCAGACCATTCTGTAAAAATCAAGGACAGATGAAAAGCCACTCTAGTACTTGTGTCTACCTTGGATGGGTGGGATTCTCTGCACATTTACATGAGCTACAATACTTACTTTAATTCTGCACCTTCCACTCTGTTCTTCTTCTCTAACTTCTTTTCTTTCTTCTTCTTTCTTTTTCTGCTCTTCTTCCTTCAGGCTAGGCTAGCACAGGCTGCACAGCACAGCTGACAAAATCCACCCAAATAAAAAAAAAATTAAAATCCAATGCCAATTGCCAAATAATAAAATCGGACACCACAAGTCAAGCCCACAACTCAACTGACTGATTCTCGCTTTTTTCCCAGCACATAAAGCCCGGGAAGAGAGCAAAAACCAATCAGCAGCCTTTAGCCCAGCAAGTACGTCATGACGTGCCTGCGGACGTCGCAGTCCGAGCCCCTTCCAATTCTATGCGGTTTGGAACCGCATAGACTTCTGGGCATCACAATGATGCCTTTATTACACCACCGGGCTGCAATCAAAACAAAAAAAAAAATCTGTTTAAAACCGCCGCAGCCCGAGGCGGTTAAGTGCGCATGCGCGTACTTCCGAGTCACGGACTCGAATTTTTACATTAAACAGCTGCAAAGGTATTTTTTTTTTTTTTTTACATTTCTTCTTCTTTTTAGCTGAGGGGGCTGCAGTCCGGCAGTCCAATGCCATGAGCCGCCCCTGGAAGTGAGGCGCATTCTGTATTGTGCAACAACAACTTCATTTTAAAAGACAGAGTAGTGCCTTTTTTGCTCCCTGCTCATATAACCTTTATTTAACTCCTAATTCTGTTTGCTTATTATAGTAGCATGCTGTGATTCTGGCTAATAGGACTTTAGGGAATTTTGCCTATTTCCCAGTGGTGAATTTATGGTAGGGTCACAGTGTGCTAGGGACAACACTAAGCAGAGTACATCAGTGAAAAATTGCTACCAGTGTAGGGTCTGTCCCTTGCTTTGTAAAACAGTACTTGATTTGAATAACTGTGCCCTGAAAATTTCAAAAAATGACAAAATGTCTTCACATTTTAGAGGAAACCATCTGTAGCCTTCCTCTTGGTATACCAGGAAACTATATCACTGTATCTGCAACACTTTAATGTGATATAAAACAAAGAGAAACCACTGAAATTCTACAACAAGGACTCTTTTATTGATGAAGAGTATGTTTATATGCTGATGGGTTGGTTTGGCCTTCAAACATCTTAGGCAGCTTAAAAGATGTCAATGCCAACTATTCAAGTATGTTATCAAAGAGGGTCGACATACCATTGGCTTTATGAGACAAACCCTGAGATTCAGAAAGGCTTACCTCAATGTTTAAGATTATCTTGGAAGGTTTCTGCATCATGGAAAGCCTTTCTGATTCACAGACTCCCTTAACATTATGGTTTCCCCAAACCAAGGCCATAGCACAAACAGCAGTATTATGGGTTAAACTGCATGCAAATGCAACAGCTAGGGGAGTGGTCAATGCCAATTACCAATGGGTCTCCCCTAGAAATGTTCACAGCTGCCAATTCACTCAGTCAAGTAAGTAAGAGATTTGTTTGGCCTAGTAAAATTTTACTCTAGAAGGAAAAAGTGACTGCTGCCAAAGGATAGCATTTAATGCATTCAGTCCTATATATAGGTAAAATGAGCAGAGCCATAGGGTCGGGAGTGTCAATGTGTGCATGTGTGTGCCTCTAGGGGCATGACTGAATATGTCCATATGTCTGTCTGTAGGCCAAGTTGGTCACACTACAGAGTAAAGCAAAGGATTTTGAGCCCCCGGTGTGTGTGTGTGTAAGGGGAGCTTGTTTGTGGATATGTGTATATGTGAGAGAGAGAGACTGTGTGTGTGTGTGTGTGTGTGTGTGTGTGTGTGTGTGTGTGTGTGTGTGTGTGTGTGTGTGTTTCTTTATGCGCCTATGCTACCATCATGCACGAGCTATAAGGGAGAACACTAGGACAGTCAGTCTGAGTTTGTAATGTTCAGTTCGGGAGACAGTAATGACCGACTAATATGGCATTTCTCTGTGCAAATTTATCATGTCTGAGAGTCAGATATTCTCTTTGCTGCACTAACTGACCAACTCATGTTGGTCATTAAGTATGGGTGGAGATGTCAAGCCACATCAACCCACATCAACAATACCATAAAAACTGTCAACAGGAAACTAGGCTCCCTTTATAGGATTAAACCCTTCCTCACCCCACTAGCTAGAGCCACTATTGTCCATTCCCACTTTATCTCCACACTTCTCTATGCTTCTTCAATATATACTAACTTGTCAAAAAATAACCTTAACAAACTAGCCAACTCATACAACAGCATTGCAAGATTTGTTACTGCTTCCCCCTTTAGGACCCATCACTGCTTTAACCTAAAACAGTTAGGTTGGTTAGAGCTTCTGAATCAAATTCACTTTAACCAACTCACCATTGCCCATAAGACCCTATTCCAACCTACCAATACCCAAATACTTTCTAACATCATTACCCAATATAAAAACCTTAACCTTTACACTCATCTAATAAACTACTTGTATCAACATGTAAATCTAACAACATGTCAGGAGATGCTCTGTTCTCTAATGCAGTTGGAAAATATTGGAACCAACTCCGTCATGAACTAACATCGCTGTCTTCGCTTATACTTTTTAAGCACAATCTCAAACACTACCTTAAAACACATTGGTTATGTCTCTGTACAAATCCAGACTAATCTCAGCTTGTATCCCTGTTACCCTCACTACAGACCTTATGCCTGCTCTGTGTGCACCTTTCTCTATCAAGGCCTATCCTTGGCAAAGTTATATCTTGTCCTAATAGAGATAATTTAACATACTTAGTTCAAGTCTTCTGTATATAAAGTCAAAAACAGCTTACCTAAGGCTTGCAACAAGATTTGTACAAACTGTTATACTGTTTGATCTGTTGAAATTTGAAGTATGTATTCTGTATAACAACTAGTTACTAGTATAGTATATTGTATATAAAGCCAATAATATCTTATCTAATGCTTTCAACAAAATTTTGTACAAACTGTGGAATTCTCTTGAGCTGTTGAAATTTCTAGTATTTATCTGTATAACAAATTGTTACCAGAATGCTTGTAGTATTATAATCGCTCAGAGCTTATCTCCCCGGGACTCTACTGAAAATGGACATATATCCAGTTAGACTATCCCGGTCAACAAAAGTAAAATAAATAAAATAAAATGTATTTTTTTTTCGGGGGAGACCAGAAGTATATAATGAGTTTTACATAGGCAAACCTCTTCAGAAAAGTATACTGCTGTTGTGCCTGTCACATCACCTGTGTAATGTGCCGTATGTACATAAAACCGTGCAGTTTCCAGTCAGTTCGTTACAATGCAGCTCCCTTCAAACTACTCCAGTTCTACATTTTGGAGTAAGCCCTGCAGTGATAGCTACCTTTTCTATCCATTCCATATCATCCAGAGAGAAAGATGTGTCAATGGATCACTCAACCTCATACTTCTTGCCAAGGTTCAAGATGTGGGGTATAATTTGAACCCTGATGACTTGCAGCATAATTGTGAATAAAATCTTACAGCAGTGAGCCAACTTAACTATCACTCATATTTATTTGTGTGTTTAAACAGTGTTGTTTTGAATCTGATTTCTCAGTCCAAGAATTTGTATATTATTTACACTACTGCTTTATCATTTAATTTTTCATTTTCTTGACATATCTCTATACTACAAAGTATTGTCTGTTCCAAGTAATTCAAAGTATGCCTTGTTTCACTACCAAGTATACTAAAACCAAGAAACATCTGCTAGGAACACGGTATAATATTTGTACATGTGTGGAGTGAAAAATAATGAACTATTCTAAACAGTAATTTTGGAGAGACTGTTGCAATACCTTATAAATATTGTTAGGAAATAATGTGCTCTTTATTCAGTTGTAGCAATGAATACCAGCTCCACGACACAAAAAGATAAAGGTCTGACTGTGACCTGTATGTCCCAAGTTCAATAACTGACTCAAGCAATAGAGGACTGGCTGGTGAAACGAAGAAGATAGGAGGTTGAGCTCATTTATTTACCTCTGTCCCACCCCAGAGGAGGGAAAAGGGGTACGTACCCCAGTACAGCCTCCACTACGATCTTCAGAAGAATAATAAAGATCAAAGGAGACCCTTGTTTTCAAGCAGGGGCAAAGCTGAATAGGAGGACATCACTCTATGAAAGCATGAGACATACTTTCCGTAGATACCCACTGCACGCCAACACCTTGGGCCTCAGCAGACATGCAGTCAGGAGAAATGGTAGGGTTTAAAGAAGAAAACTCCTGCTCCCTAGTGAAATGATAGCACTCATTCCACTGCTCAATATTTGGACCTAGGAAAAGGATGAACCATAGAGATATTGTCACTGAATGAATCAACAGTGAGTGTAAAAGGGATGCTCAAGAGTCATAGGGAACAGGAGCAAAAAACTGTAGTAAATGAGTTATCCTTCTTAAAGCCAATAGGAAATGATGTAACTAAATTTCAAAATCTGTTAATTTAGGGTAGGTTAAATTAGCATTGCTACTGAATATTTTAATGCTGAATGTAGTATTGCAGCTTGATAATATGGAGAAGATTACAGCAGTTTTTAAACAGCGGATCTGTAATCCTGAGAGTGGCATTATAATTTACATCAGTTTTTAAATAGCGGATCTGTAATCCTGAGAGTAGTATTATAATTTATCCTAATTGTGGACCTATGGTATAAACCTCTGCAGTAGTGCATTAGGAACTAGGTTCAGGCTTAGTTCCTGGTTAATATTTCATTTTTAATGGCTAATCTAAGCATTATGATTACACACCAAATCAAAAATTATTTTGTTTGCAACTCACATAATGCAGTTAGTATATTTCTGGATGTACCTAAATTGAGACGTTTATAGTAAATATGCTGTTGGCATGGATGTAAGATTTGTTTTTTAGAGATAAGTTGCCCCCCCCCCCCAAATTAAATAAATAAAATAAAACTTCAGGCCACTGTTAAATAACATTTTTCTAGTTCAATACAAGTACCCAAACCAAAGATTTTATCTTCTTAAACTGATGGTCTATGGTGATGAGGGTTAAGACTCTTAAGTTGTAGTTTCTGTGGTAGTGGGTTTGATTCTCAGCCCTCATTTGCCTGCTGTGTGATCTTAAGCTAGTCACTTAATCAAGAATTTCACTCTGGTTACCCCTTAAAACAGACTATGTATTCAATGGGCCTACCTTAACAAGTGGATATGATTATTATTATTAGTATTATAAAAAGGTGTCCAAAGCTATTTTATTTTAATGAAACTTGGGAGACTTTTTATAGTTCTATATATTTGCTGCACAGGAAAAGATTTATACATCTCAATAAGTTAGTTCATTGGAACCAATGACCAGTACTTGCCACACGAGTAAAGGGAAAATGTTTATTTGCATCTCTAGTACTGTATAAAGAATATATTTTTTTTTTCGATGAATGTTACTTTTGACAATGTAGTTGTACTTCTCTTATGTTTCTGTAACCTCCTGCACGGAAACTGAAAATGGTCCATATAAGTTAGTGTTCTATCCCAGTCAGCAAAGACAATGTAGATTGCATTTTTCCTAAAATCTGGCATTCCCATTTATTAAAAATTCCATTTATTCAGCTAAAATTCTGTCATTTTCAGATTCATGCAGTATCTTTATATTCATTAAAATATTATGCTGCAACTATCAAGATCACTCTGATATTCTTTGTACTTTTTTATATATTTATAATTTTCAATAAGTTTGCATTTGTTAGCTACTTATATCATTTTAATTTGTTATACTGTTAAGTCATAAAAGTGACATCCTCTGAACTATATCGTTTTGTGTTTATTGTTCTCTGCTGCTTTTAACTTCAGCAGTTGTATTAAAGTTCAAAGGCAGAAACCTATTTTCTTCGGTGCTTGGTTAAAATTGTTACTCTTGCGACCACATCTGTCACTTTAGCTCACAGTTTTAGTGTACATTTAACTACATATGCGTTTTGGAAAAGGGCAGTCCTTTTTCCTCACTATTATGATCTTTGAAGTTTCACTCTGAATTTCCATTTAGTCTCCTTCATAGATATTTGCTTTCATAAATCAGGCTGTTCTTATGTTTTCTGTTTCTACCTTTCTGTTAGTTATCTTAACTGAAATGATTTATGATTCCCCAATATTTCAGTCCTTGAAATACCTGCAGTCGTTTGACTGCACATCCTGACTTCACAGCTGTCTATAATGCAGCTCTGTAAATTGTCATAAAAGCCTTTCATCCCTGAGCATCTGCACTAAGTCATTCACTGGGCATTTTCTCAATGCTAAAAGAAATAGATCACAGTAGGTTTTGAAACTGTTATGCATATATTATATAGCATTTTATATATATATCAAAAACTGGTCTGTGTTTTTAACATGTTCCTGTAATTATTCATTTCCACGGTTTTACATTGCTTTGCAGCAGTACATGCTGTGTAATTTTCCTTTTGAGTCATGAGGATTATGTAAATAACTAGTCATAATCAGCACTATTGCAGTCAAAACTGAATATTTCATTCATTAGCATAGTTTTTATTACATATATATGTAATGGGGAAATCTGTGCTCATTATTTTAAATATTTATATCAGATTTGTAATCCCTTATTCCCCTTTAAACACATGCTTTATGTACGCTACCTCTCTGCTGACTGCTATTAACCTGTGTACAAGTCAAAAATAAGAATGCCTATAACCCATGGAGTTTGCTTATTGGAAAGACCATTTTGTCATTCTTAGTATGTGCAAGCAATAGTTTCTAATAAGGTGGGCGGTACAGAGAAAAAATAAACTACTGCAGGGTGTGGATGAGACCTAGCACTACAGGCAGACGGACACCATACTCCCAGAAGTTCCATTATAATTCATAATGGCCACCATGGAGGGTATTGCTGTTCTTAGAATTTTTTTTTTTCTATTTTTTGAAAGGAGCCCCCTTCCTGTTCTATTACAGTGAAATGTTTTATATATTCTACTTTTAGAAAATGTAGAAATTGGAGATAATAGTCTGAATAAGTGAACGTATGCACATGCTTATGCAAATGTATTTGTGATTAGGCATGAGCTAGTGTGCGTGTGTGTGTGCCCTCATGCGTGTTATGTATGTCAAAAGAGCCAACAAAGTGCAGGAGGTCTGCCTATAATTTCATCACTGGATTACAGAGCTGCTGAAGAACTTCACAGTGAAATTATTTGTCTATGTAAAGTGCCTCTGCTGACCATTCTTAATTTTTTGTGCTTCAGGCAAGAATAAGGTGCAATGTTTTGCATGTTTGACTAATTACATTTATGCATTTGAAGCAATCATTTTCCAAGCTTATTTTATAATTTAATTATGACTATAAGCCATATAATCTTATATAGTTTAGTTGCTTTAGTTTAAAGCCTTTTTGGTGGTAGTACTGTAATGTGTCTGGCTGGTTGTGGTCATTATTATTATTATTTATTTATTTTATAGTGCTTAATTAGTATTTTGCTAAAGGAATGATATATTTGGATTTTAGGGTTGCTTTAGGTATTTTTTGATGGGCTAGTAGTGTTTTCTTTTTAGTACATAAACTGTTTATTATTCTTTTTTCTAGATTAACTGAGGCTGGGATAGGGTTTAAAAGCAATCCCTAGGATTCATAAAGAACCTTTATTGTGTGTGCTTTGGCTAAAAGGGACTGTTTCTATAATTCCAGAACTGCAAATCAGAAAAATGTTAACCATAATGAGGAAAGACTTTACCAGCTAATTTGCATGTCAATAAATTGCCTATAATTAGCATATTCCTGTAGGTAAACACCTAGAGAGAAGTCCGTGCATCACTTTGACACAGGCACTTCTCCCTCAAATATTCTTGCGTGCACGTACACCCACACACATACACACACCTTATCTGTACAACACAAAAAGGGGCTTCATAAACCTCTAGAAGAGAAATAAAACTAATCTTTAAAAAAAATCACTGAGGCTGAGTGCCCTCACAAACTGGTTTATTAACAGAGAAAAAGCACTTTACCTTGTTGACCTTCTGTATTCTATATTTGCATTTTAAATGCTGCTGTCATTATCAGAAGAGAAATGATATCAAAGGAGAAACGGTTTGTTTATAAAGACTGATAACAGATGACAAGATATTTGGTATGGAAATTGGTAACTTGCATCAAAGGTTCCTGGATAGGGACTGTGAGTCGCTTGTTAGAACAAGTTAAAAATGAAGTTTTGGAGAAATGGGTAACTAGATTTTTAACAATTCTAATTCATCTCATGCTGTCTGCAATCCATGTTGACAGAACAAGGGCATTTGTAATTCCTTTTCTGTTGACTGAAGATGAATTAAAGATATTAAGCACAACTGGAAATTAACTTTCACTAAGAACCTTAAGGAGAGATTGAGAAAAATCTTACTTTTGCATGTGGTAAAGACAGGACTACCGAGTAGCTAGTGAGGGGGGGGGGGTTAAAATTTAGGACAGACATGTACACTGAATAGGTTAACTGTCCAAATGTGACAAATTGGAAAATGCTGATTTCTTAAATGCATTTATGATACCTACATCTATGTGTGTATAGTGTTTTGGCACTCATTGTTGGATCTAACAAGTTGGTTTTCCATATCATCTGAGGCTTGGTGCTTAAAATACATTTTTTTTCCATTTTCCATTTTTTATGTCTGTGCGTTCAAGCTTGACATTAAAGACATAGTTCATCAGTGACTTTGTGACTGTTTGGTTAATCCAGGTTTTTGGATGTTACTCGGAAACCATTGCTTTAATTGTGATTTGTTTTGGGGATACATTCATAGTTTGGTGTCAGGGAAGATGGCTGACGTGTTTTTTTCACGTTTTTGAACATTAAATGGTTACCAGTAACTTTGTATATTTTATTCCAGGTTTGCTGGTGACCTTTTTGATGAATTTGGGAAGTCTAATAAATACGTCTGTGGGTTCAACCTTGACATTAAAGATATAGTTTATCAGTGACTTTGGGACTGTTTGCTTAATTTGAGTCTCTGGATGCTACTCGGGAACCATTGCTCCAATTGTGATTCTTTTTCAGGGTTCATTCACAGCTTGGTGTCAGGGAAAATGGCAGATGTGGTTCTTTCACATTTGTGAACATTAAATGGTTACCGGTGACTTTGTATATTTAATTCTAGACATGCTGGTTAGCTTTTTTTTTTGGAGAATTTTGGAAGTTTAACAAGTATGTTGTTGTTTGTGCATAATATCATAAAACTGGGAACATTTTCAGTTTTGGGGCTTTCGAATATGCAGGAATATTGATTGGCCAGTATCCAATTATTACAGGAACAACTGTTTGACTTTGTTTTGATACTTCCGACAACTAAGGACATTGAATAAGATCTTTTGGATATTTGTTATACTGTCCTAGATTTTTAAAGGCGTTAATTGTAAGCATGCCTCATATTATTCTACAAACAGAATTTGTCGGATTGTATTTTTGAATTTGGGAAGATGTTTATAATGTTTTTTGGCACAAGAAGGTCTGCCATTTTGTTCTAAAGGCTATGTAAGTATTGTTACACATTGGGCCTGTTAATATTGTCTTAATATATGGTAAACCCCCTAAAATTGTTAAACCTTTCATATAAAGTATGACTACTAGTATTCAACACTACACCCAAAATTCCCAAATATAAGGTTAATTTAAGGTTAGTGTTTAAGATTGAATACGGTGGTCACTTATTTTGTTATATCAACCAGTATATTTATTATATTGGTTTATTCCCAAATTTACACATAGGAGTTAGGGTTTTTGGTTCCAATTCTTATTAAGATAGATTTGATGAGTATTTTAGAAGGCCTTTCTGTGGACAAGGATGATATAGGGGTCTTTGGCATTGACCCTAACAGGTTAGGTTCTTTAAATCAAGAACCACAACAGGTCAATGAATGTACGGAGTTGTTTGATAAATTACTTAAGAGCATGAAGAACCTCAGATCTTCGGTATGGCATACTAGGCTTTTTAAAGCCTATTTATCGAAGGGGATTTCACCTAGGAGTCTTCGAGTTAACATTAAACCTTTAGTTGGACAGGCCAATGATGTTTTGTTAAGTACTTGGGCAGATCAACAGAATACAGCAATGGATTTTGTTAAAGCTCTACATGCTTTTTATGAATGGAAGATTGAGGGCCAAATACCAGAGGTTACTAATTTATGTGAATTGATGAAAAAATATAGTGGACAACCTATTTGCAAAACTTGTTTTCAAAACTTAAGTAGTGACTTGTTAGTTTTTGAAAGTGAATTGAAAGACAGGAAAATATGTAAGTTTAACAGGGATAAGAAGGCCTATAGTTCTGGTAAACCTTTTGAACAAATTAAAACTGTAAAGTTTTCCTAGAATGAGACTAAACGAACCAGCCAGAAAGGGAAAGGAGGAAGTCTATTCTTAAAAAGGGTACCTTGGGTGAGGATTCCTCATCTTACACTGATACAGAACCTGAATTCCAACAAATGTCACCAGCTTCAAAGAAAAGTTGTTCTTTTCCAGAGGTTGGTCCTATACATAATTGTAACATAAGTAAAGTCTCTTTATATCAAGATGGAGAGGGGGGGGGGTGTAAACATAAATTCAGATGCATCTTTGGAAACTTTGCTGAATTTTCTCCAACCCAAGTAGATTATGGTAACAATGTTCTGAATATTTCACCAATATCATTGTCTGACACTGAACTGCGACTGTTAAACAAGGGATTAAACTTTGTACCTGGCTATGTTGTGTCGGAGGAAACTTTTGTTCAGGACTTGAATTCATTTTGTAGGTTGTTGAATCTGAGACTGTTTTTTGACAGTGATGCTAATTACACTACTGCAATTTCAACATCGGATTTCACATTCCATAAATCCACATTTGTACCCCCTTTGAACAAGCATGTGGACATTTTTTATAAATGCGTATTAAAAGAGTTACATTTTGGAATTCATACTGATAATCAGTTTCTTTCTAATAATCTGTCTAAATCAGAAATTATGGCTTTAAACAATTTGAGACAGAATAAGAATATTGTTATTATAAATGCTGATAAAGGGGGTACAATAGTTGTTATGGATTAAGTTATGTATGCAGCAGAGGCAAATAGACAATTAAAATATGGTAGATTTTATACTACAGTGTCTATCGATCCTACCCCCCCCCCCCCCCAGGTTTAAAATTGAGATTGATGCATTTTTGGACCTGGCAGTTAGTGAGGGTATTATCAGTGACAAGGTCTCATTTCATTTAAAAGTTAAAGACCCATTACCACAACACCTTTAGTTGCTTCCGAAAATTCATAAACATGCCACACAGCCCCCTGGAAAACCCATTGGTAATGGTTCCCTTACAGAACCATTATCGGAATTCCTTACCAGATATCTTCAACCATTATTGGCACATGTTAGAGCTTGAATAAAAGACACCACCAAGTTTTTGAATGTTATTTCTGATGCTCAATTGGATGATGGCTGGTTCATGTGTGCACTAGATGTGGTTTCTTTATACACAAGTATTCCCCATTGGGCTGGCTTAAGTGCTCTTGAATATTGGTTAGAAAAAACATCTTTATATAGTCCTGGATTTAACACATTTCTTATTTGTTTGACAGAGCATGTGCTCACTAAGAATGTGTTTTATTTCAAGGACACCTGTTATTTACAGCTCA
This sequence comes from Protopterus annectens, assembly GCF_019279795.1. NCBI lineage: Eukaryota > Metazoa > Chordata > Ceratodontiformes > Protopteridae > Protopterus > Protopterus annectens. The sequence continues at coordinate 538,318,756 of NC_056734.1, forward strand.
AGGGCACTGCTATGGGGGCTTCTTTTGCCCCTATTTATGCCAACCTTTTTATGGGGTATTTAGAACAAATGATTATTTATGACAACAGTCAATGTTTTTTTTGGAAGAAATTGATATTTGGAGGTGTTTTTTAGATGACTGTTGGTTCATGTGGAAATCTGATGCCCAATATTTGTATGAATTTGCTGAATATCTTAATGAAAACAAATGGGTCATCCAATTCACCATAAATTTTGATAGGCAGTCCATCTCCTTTTTGGATGTGTTGGTAAATAATCGGATGGTACACTATCCTCCACACTTTATCGTAAACCTTTCCATTCCAATAATCTTTTGCATGCAACCAGCTGTCATCCACCTCACATTATTCATAACATTCTGAAGTCGCAGTATATGAGGATTTGTAGGATTTGTTCCAGTAATGAGGATTTTGTTAAGCAGGATGAGGAATTAACTCAGAGGTTTGTACAATGTTGTTAGAATGTATCACGTTTGTTTCAGACAAGTAATCAGATCAAATAAATGGATAGAGGGGACTTGCTGAAATACAAGAGTTATGATCAATAAAAATGTCATCCTATTCAATTTATCACCAGTTATGGTAGGAACAGATGGGTATTTATGGATATTGTACAAAGCCATTGGGGTATCTTGTTATCAGATGAACGCCTAAACACATTTTTGGAGAATAGCTGACATTTTTCTTTTAGGAAAGGTAAAACCATGGGTGGTTATTTTAACCATTATAAGCATAGTTAACCAATTTCAGCATCCAAACAAGTTACCATTGAAGGGGATAAAGTGGTGGGTAGTTTTTCTTGCGGACACTGTTCATTTTGTAAACATATAGTTCAAACTAAAGAATTTTCATCTAAAAATACACCACTTATATTTAATATTAATGTTTTTGGTAATTGCAACACAGCTAGGGTAATTTACCTAGTAATATGTACTTGTTCTGCCTTTTATATAGGGCAGACATCTAGACCTATTATGTTTCGGATGTCTGAACACTTTAGCAGTATTAGAAATAAAAATCCCAATAAAGCATTATATAAACACACTTTAAAAAACCCATCTGCCCAGTTTAGGTTCATTATTATTGACAGAGTTTGGGGGCTAGAAGGTGTAAATCAGGTTGGAAAAAATATTTTGAATAGGAAAGAAAAAGCATGGATAGTCAGACTAGGGGGCTTGTTTTTACCTGGTTTGAATGAATACCTTTAATTTAGCTATGGTGATTGGTTAATTAATTATATCATGCTATAAAAGATTTTGTCTTTACACCCTGTGTGTACATTGACAAAGGCTTAGGGCAGAAACCGGTCTGTGGTGGTTTTGTGACTTTTGAATAAAAGTCTGTCTCCTCCTGTGGTGCTGGTCCTTTTTTGTTTTTACAGCTGCATTTAAATGCCATTGAACATCCTGGCATTAATTACCACCTTAGCATTTCAAGTGTTTAAAAGTTACTTTCAACAAAGTTATAGTTTTACACATCATTTTGTTTTAACATGTTGATAATGCATATGATTGTGAGATGGTCTTATGCATTTATGTTAAATATTTTAAATGTTGCATTAGAATTGCTGTTTATATGGGGTGAGGTAATACGGTTAGCTCATAAATTCAAGTCATGTAATTTGAGAGAATAAAAAGTTTTTTATTGGTTTAAATTCACATTTTGATGAAGTCTTATCTTTAAAGACAAAAGCACTTAAACACTTTCAAACCAGTTTGCAAAGCATTCAGCCTCAGCATTTTCTGCATTATATCTCTTATCTGTCTCTGAACTGACAGAACGTCCTGATACATCTTATTATTTTTGTCCATGCACTTCCAAATCATGAATCCTTACAGTCTGTTAATAAAGCCAGATGTCAGAGCATTTCCTCATGGATGTGCACACTTGTTCAGCTCTGCATCCACTGCTGTTCATACTGGCGACAGACTATATTAGCAAACAGGTCAAGAGGGAGAGCTCAACAAAGTTGCTGTATGCACACAATGTTCCTTACAGGCAGACTCTTGAGAAACAACTTCAGCAAAAGTTAGGGGAATGGAATGCAAAACTGAAGGCACATGGGAGGAAAACTGCGTATAGATAAGATAGTTGTAATTCCAGCAAAAGGGGGAAATTAGAAGAAGCTGAGAATTGAGATAGAAAAGAAAATAATGGAACAGGTTAACAGCTCAGTTATCTGGGAGGGGTGGTTGGGGAGAAGGGAAGTTTGAATGAGGAGGTCAAAGCTAGAGTCAGAGGGGCTGCAGCCACCTGGCACAGAGTATTGGGGTAGTGTTTGATAGAAGAATGCCAAAAAAGCTAAAAAGTAAGGTGTACTAATCAGTGGTGTGACCAGTCCTACTGTATGGTACAGAAACCTGGACAGTAAAGGCAGCACAGATGAGGATGCTAGAGGTGATGGACATGAAGTGCCTGAGACAGATGGTAGCATGCACACTGTGAGACACAAAGAATGAATGGCGTCAGTGCAGAAGCCAAAGTCGCTCTAATTGCAGAACAGATCAAAGAGAACCAATTAGGGTGGTTTGGGCACATGTACATAAATGACAGTCTGGTGAAGATGATTTGAGTCAAACAGGAAGAAAGCAAGAGGAAATGAGGGCATCCAGCAAAGAGGTGGATGGATTATGTAACAGAAGAGCTGCAACATTCAGGCATAAGTGCCATGCCACTGCTGGGACTAGACATGAATCTATTCTAGGGCATAAGCTAGGATAAGTACAAATAATCAGATTAATTCTAACAGAAAAAAAATGGTATATAAATGTAAATGAGGTTCACTGAACCTATAAATTCCTAGACACTATTTTGTGTATGATGTCAAATGCACACATTGTTTGGTTCTAGTTTTTACCCTTTGTATTTAAAAATATGAGGCAAAAATCTGGCCATTCTTTGAAAATCAGTACAGTTTAGAGGTATGGGTCCCTGTATGCCATACAGCAAACTCTTAGGAAGTATACATTTAAGTAAGGAAGTCAAAACCAGGGTGTGGAAGGAACAGAATGAGGGAAAGATTCAGCATTTCTTCACAGAAAGGGCAGTGTGGGGGATAAATTTGCCCAAGTATAAAGGAGTAATTAGTCTGTTCCTCATAAAATTTGTGATTTTCTGACAAATCACTGGGATGAAGTCACTAAATAATAATATACATTTGTATTTCAGACATCATATCCTCCAGAAAAATGCATGCTAAGACACATTTTGTTATTCTAGCAACTTTCCAAGTGTATAAGTGCAATATCTTATTTTTGGGCCTTTGTCCCCCTGTTCTGTGCTAAAAGGTTGACAGGTATGAGGGAATGAGTTCTGTCTAAGAACCTGTATACCAGGCTCAGTTAGGAGCTCAAAAACAGTGAAAGAAACAGAAGTGAAGAGTCAAGGAAGTCTAAAGGATTGTGCTGCAGATATGTCTTATGTTAATGCATCCCCAATGGAAACAGCAATTGGACGGAGGGGGAAGTGCATTTTCTATAGTGTGCCAGTATCCCAAGCCATTTTCATACCTTTGATATTTTATTTTTTATTCCCTCATAGCATGTTTTCTCTCTCATTACAGGGTATACAATGATAGTTGAATTCTAATTTGTTTAAGCTGGGTGTGCACCTCTGAGTCAAAGTGCAGACATCGGAGTCTCCTTTCATTGCAGGCTCAGTAGTGAAGTTGGTTCTGAAAGTGACTTTAGAGTTGACTGTATTCAGTATGGGTGCAAGGGACTTTAAACCCCAAAGGAAAGCATTTCTTTTTTAAATTCATTGAAGGCATTCTTGCTTTTGGTAAAGCAGTTTTCATTTTCAAGGAGTTGTGCTGCATTTTATGCCTCCAGCATGGGTGAAGCATAGCCATGTGCAGACACATGATCTGTCACTATTTTGTTATGTAATCCTTAAATTTATATTTTATAGCAAATGTTCTTTTCCTGTCCATTTAAGGCTAACACTAGATCACAAATTCCCCTAAAATATACAGTGAAATGTTACTGAGCTTGCAAAGTGCTTTAATTTCATTTTTGAGATATACTGTAGTCAGTTTGAAAAAAAAAATCAATGAAAATGTATGACATTTGCTTCCATCTGCAGTTTATACTGTACAGAATCAAACAGATATCAATTTTAATTGTTTTATGACATTTCGAAATGTATCAAATGATTACCCTTTAATACATTACAGTTTGTTTTTTCCATCAAAACTTGTACATTTTTATTGGGTTTGTATAATAGTTAAGGAGTTTACGTCACAGACACAAGGTACAAGGTTCGATTTTCACCTTTGATAGAAATTGGCTAAGTTTAAATGGCTCACAAGGGTGGGTAGCCTAATAATGGAGAAAGTGAATGAGGGAGATGTCTCTGTAAATACATCAGGAATGGACCTTATGTCAGTACAGAAGGGTATGAAAGGACTGCTCCATGTCCAGGTCATTTTCATTGTGACACCAGTGGGGTTGTTTATATAGCAACATTTGTTTCATGCTCAGTGTGTTACATTTGGAAAGCTACTAGAAAATTAAGAGACTGAATTAGGAACATACCCAAGACACCAGAGAACAAAACACCAATGCTTTCAGAAGACACTCCGAGGTTAGTCAAGTCTTCAAAAAGTTTTTATTTAGGCAAGTATTTTAGAGTGAGAGAGGTGGTGATGTACAGACAACTTTGAAGTATAAAGAATTAGTATGGCAGTTAAGAGTAAATGCAACAGTAACACCAGGTATTAATGACTGTGTTTCTTTAAAAAATAGGACACAGGTGGTTTAGAAGCTTTTAATTCACAACTTCTGAAATACGGATTTTTCATCATAGTGTTTTATGAGGAATTTTTTAATGGTACTCAAGTGCTTTAAGGCTGAGTTACCGATTAAATAATTAAGGATTTACAGGAATCTGATTGGCTGGTTCTTATTTTAAATGTAATGTTTTTCAGGAAGTTTATTTTTACTCTGATGAAATTCCAGTTGCTTGAGGGACAAAAGAGCTTAGTAGAAGTTTACAATAAACATTTTTTCACTGTATTTTTACAGTTCATACTTTGCTTTCTTGTTTTTAATTGCCCTTTCTTCTTGTTGGTTACTGGGGGGGTTTTCTGGTTCATCATGGACCGTAGGAAGCAGTCTCAAGATAGTGACTTAGCAAGCATGGCTGTTGAACAACTACCGTGTGATCTAACCCTATTACTCTAACAACTTAAGTTTGTCCCTTCTCAAAACAAAGTTGCCCATTCTCCCAAAATTCTGTGAACTGTCGAAGAATTTATTCTCCACCTTTGACATCCTTGGCTAACATTATACTACGGCAATAAAATTCTGCAAACAATTTTATAGAGACATCATGTTGCTCTGTGAGCTAGCCTTTGAAAAATGTAGCCACTTGTGTAAATTAAGAGTTCCATTTGTGGGAAAATCTTGCCACTTCTAACGGGATTCTATGTTCTTGGCTTGTTGACTTGAGAACAAAATTATTAAATTTAGAACCTTCAGATCAACAAAAGCTTTTTGCCTGAATGTGTGAGACACAAACATCAACCCAAAGGCCTTTGGTCTGGGAATCTCTGAATTGTCTACAAGTGAATTCCAAGTTTCACATGGAACTCTTGGAATTATTCAATAGGACAGGATGTGAAATAATGAAGTTAATAACCAAGAACATTGGGAGAGAACTGAAAGATCTTGATCATGATACACTTTCACTTAATGACTCTACACAAGGATCTGTCATTTCCTTCCTATCAGTAAAAATATACTACATTTTTTACAAGGTTGATGTTTTGGCCAGATATAATGAAGTAATAAATTATTAAGGTAAGAAGAAATTCATCATGGATAAATGTGATTATGAAGAGAAAAATGCGTATCCAAAACCATCTAGACCACAGCAACCCTACTCTTTTCAACAATGTCCACAAGATACAAGAGACAGTTACTGACCTAGTGAAAAGGAATCAAGCAATCCCTCTTTTTTATCTCAGCAACAATTGAAGAGATCAGAAAGAGTGGCCAGCTAAAATTCTCACCAACAGATTCCTCACTGGCAAAATGTGTGAAGGGATTTTTAGCATTGATGAGGCATGGGTAAGAGGAGATATGAAATAGTTACTCACTATTTTTGAATGACACAAGACAGATACTATTATTAATTTTAACAAATTTAATGTGTTTGATTTGAGTAGTTTTATTATTAAAGAGCTAATTATTTTACTTATGAAAGGTTTCACATTTGTTCTGAATTTTAGGTCTGATTTGGCTAAAGCCTTGTACAACTTAAATTATACATTCAGAACTTAAATTTAATGATTTTTTTTAACTATAAGCCACCATACCTCCCAACTGTACAGATGTTTGCCTCATATTTTTGGTCCATTTTTCAAAAAATTGTAGTTTTCTGGTAAATTAGTGGCAAATCAGTAAAGATTAAAGTTAAAAAATAATGACAGAATAATAGGTTTTACATTAGGATGGATTTTCTGAATGGTATGACGTCTGAAACTCAAATGTCTATTAACTTTATCAGTTTGTAAGAGCAATATTTAAAAATTGTCCCTATTTTTGGGCCTGTGTCCCACTTTTATTTATGGCTTTGTCCAGATTTCTTGCTCTAAGCGGTTGAGAGGTATGTAAAGCCACCCATTTGTATTTCTTTTCAAATTATCAGGAAGAGCACCTTTATTCCACAACCTCACCCTATGGTCACTGTTTTAGAGAGAATTTGTGACACTATCTAGAAATGAGTATAGACAACTGGACATTTCAAGAAAGGATGTGATTGAAAGATCTGTCCCAAAACAGGACCATAATGGTAATGAAACTGCATATAGGGGTGGAGTGGTCTTGATGAACAGTGTCAATTACTGTAGCAAAATGTTACAATTATTGTTGAATGAGAACACCTGCACTAGATTTTTGAAAATGACGTTAGTATATATAGCGTATGCCAAGACTGATTTTGCTTTAATGGACTTGTACTTACAAGGCGCCACTGACCAACATATTTTAGATTTTGTTACAGTAACTCATCCCTATGACACCTTCCACACTTGTCATACCCAAGACTCATAAATGAATCCAGGGCCCACTTTTAAGACCAGCTGTGGCTGCCACCATATCTAAGACTGAGCCCCTTGCTATATAAAGTAATAAGAAATGTAAACATATGCTTGACAATAAGACTCATTCTTCAGAATTCATAGCACCTGTTGGAATTTCCAAATTATTTTCCATATGACAATGATATAGTGTTTAGTAATTTTGATGTGATTAATTTTTTTTCAGCGATACCACATTCTGACTAAAATTCACGCATCTCAAACTCAAGGCCCTTGGATCTCAAGCAGCCTTCAGATCAGTACAATTATAATTGTGTGAAGTAACTAAACTACTTTTCTAGATACACTGCCTGCATTTCTTTTTGTCTTGAAGACTGAGGCCTTGCCCAAATTCGTTAGTCCTCATACAGCAGCAGCGGTTACTTGAGCTTGAGACCTTTTTGATGATTACGTCTTAGCTTTTTCAGCTGACTTTACTAATACTGATGTAAAGGTAAATCAATTTTTGGATATTGTGATCTGTCACAATTATGTGTTTTGAAAGGAAACATTTTCACCAAAAAATTAGAGTAGTCATGGGAGCTGCTTGTGGTCCCTTATATGCCAATACAGTTCTAGCAGTTTGGGAAGACAAGTTTGTTTTCCCTTCACAGTATTTTTAAATGTCCAAACATATTTTCATTTTTGAATGATATTTTGGAAGGGAAGTGATGTTTTTAGAGACTACCACTGACTAAAGTTTACATATTAAATAAGTTTTGAAAGTATCAATTATCTATATATTACTTTATGTAAACATTACAATTCATGGTGCCTTACTTTAGGATTTTTTATAAGGTATGTAAGCATTATAATTCATGGTTTTTATTCTTACTCGTTTCTACATTTTGATGGTTGTCACCCTATGCACCAAAAATTATTATTGTTAAGGGTCAAATGTCAAGCGTTACCAGTGATAACAGCATATTCATAGTAGAGTTATATTATTTGATTTCTATGAAAGGATAGTGAAAATACAATGTCAAGGTGCTCACTTTTCATAAGGGATGAGTATTTGGTTTACCATTCGGTAATGATGTTTCCAAATATATGACTATCATTAGAAAAGCTTGGAATTTATCTTTTGATTATAATCTTAAAAAGAAGTTGGGTGATGCACCAGTTATTGTGTACAGTAGGGGGAGCAAAATAAAAGACATCCTTGAAGCACGCTTTAAGAACAATTTGGTACAATCTAGGAAAAAGTTAATGAGAAAATGTAAATACAGCAATGATGAACCATATGCCAAGTATAGAAGATCATGAAAGGATTATTCCATGTCCAGGTCATTTGGATTGCAACACCATGGGGTTGTTTATGCAGCAACATGTGTTTAAATGCCCAGCATTTTGTGTTAGGAAAATTAGGGAACATACCGGTAGCGTTGTCGCCTCACAGTAAGACGCTGTCCAGTTTGATTCTCAGCTAGAGCGTCTTCTGCGTGGAGACATGCGTGAATGGGCATACCTTCATTGATGGTTGTGCGTCAGGGCTGGTAACTCGGCACGTAAAAATCAACTACCAATCATTAGTGGACCGGAGGTCCGCTGTGGCGACCCCTAACCGGGAAAAGCCAAAAGACACAATAACCTATGACATCAGAAAACAAAGAACACCAGCGTTTTAAGTAGAGACTAAGGTTTGTCAAGGCTTCAAAAAGTTTATGTTTTTTATTATACATAATGTATTTTACAGTAAGAGAGGCAACTTTGTAGCATAAATTAGTATGGCACTTAAGATTAAATGCAATGGTAACACCAGGTATTAATGATGACATATCTTTGATTAGTGTCCTAAAACATAGGGTACAGGTGTTTTAGACGTTTTTAATGTACAATTTTGAAATACTGGTTTTACATCATAGTATTTTATCAGCAATTTTTATGGTACTCAAGTGCTTCAACTGTCAGTTACCAATTCATTCATTTAGGATTCACACAAATGCGATTAGCTGGCTTTTATTTTAAATGTAATGTTTTAGGGGAAGTGATTTTCTACTCTGATGAATCCCGAGTTACTAGAGAAAAAAGTGTTTAGTATTATTTTACAATAAAAGTTCTTTCACTGTACTTTTTTGGTTTCTACTTCGCTTTTTTGTTAGCCTACTTCCTACTTATGAACCTATAAACTAAAATAAAGTATCCTCCCTGGAATTCATAGCTGGCTTGTGTACTCCGCAAATTTACACAAGTAACTTTATGTAGTATCCGAGAGGTCCTCAGCTCATAGATGCCACACTACTCAGTATCACAGCTGTCCTCTATGTGAGCAGCAAAGGTTTATGGGACTCATGTAAATGCTGTAGTCTGTGACTCGGCTTTGTTAATGAACATGGCCAAAAGTTTGTGTTCATTCATTTACTTTCAATGTGCAAGATTGCATTATAGGTAAGTACTGGGTAGTTTAGTGGACAGGTAGTGGCTGGGGTACATGCATGTGTATGGCTGCATGTGCGAGCATACATAGAAGGATTAGTGGTTTCATGTGTGTGACTATCTGGGTGGTCACAATAGTTCTTAGTTATGGGATACGTAGAGTAGGGTGTATGTATACACATATATGTGTGTGTGGGTAAGTACGAATGAGTGAGCCAGCGTGTCCATGAGTGCAATCAGATGAGGGGGATTAATTATGTATTGGGGGGGGGGGGGTTTCATACCTCTAAAATGTCCTAGTTTAACAAAAAAATTCTGCAGTTTTGGGGGGACACTAGACATCATGGATACATAAAAGTTAATAGACCAACAGTTTTGCAGCACCAAAGACCCGTGGGTGGATGGAAGAAGGGAGGGAACACCAGATACCAGGGATATAAAAATAAGCCATAATATACTTCTAGCCCTAAATCCTCGGAATACAGCCCAGCTTCTTAGCTGAGTGTTAGCCCCCTGCACCACCACTAGGCACCAGGGATACTGAACATATTATCCAAGTCATTGAAAAAGAAAATTAAAGTAAAATTAAGAAGAAAATTAGAGTAAAATGGGGAGAGTTTTGAACCCTGCTCCCTTGGCACAGAAAATAGCCTGTCAAGCCAAAAGTTTTACCCCTGTACACCAGCTTGCATTGTAGTGTATTTCTGAAGTGTAAGAAGTATGAAACTCTAATGTCTGGCATTATTAATAGACTGCAGTGGTCCAGGAGTTAGGATACACAGGGGACTTCTAAGAGGCAACATCAGGAGCATTCTGTAAAATGAGGGGCAGGGTGCATCCATGTGGGGAGTCCACTATATCTGTATATGGTCATGCAAGGCTTTGGGATAGATCTCAGAGAAACACTAGACAACACCAGGAAGAAGTTTTAAACTATTACTACGACTGAATTAAAAAGGTAGAACAGGTCTAGCATCACAATCCACTTCATGAGCAAGAAGAATGAAACTCTTCAGTCATCGGTTCCTTGTACATAGCCTGTACTAATTCTACCAATGTTTCTGATATTTTAAACCACCACAGGACATGGGACCTTGTCATATGCCTTCTCCAAGTCTAGGAATGCCCAGTTGGACTCCTTCCTCTTTTTTAGCTTCTTCTCAAGTATCTGTCTCACTGCAAGGATTTAGTCAGCTGTGCTGCATCCTGATCTGAGTCTGAACTGCTCCTTTCCCATCTTACTTTCTACTGCTCTGTGTATTCACTTATCAGTCAGCATCTCCAGAACTTTCATTCACTGTAATAGGAGTTCAGTACCTCTATACTCCCCACATTTGTGAATGTCCCTTTTGTTCTTGAACACTGGCACTAGTATGCTTATTCGCCAGTCATCTGGGATATGCCTCTCTCTCCATAATGTTAGGATTACCCTCAGGAGCCATTTCTCCCCTATCTCACCCAATATCTTTATTATATCTGCTGTGACCTCATCTGAACTTGCTGCTTTCACTGGCTTCATTTTCCTTAGCGCTGTTCTTATTTCATCTATGGCAGACTCCTCCTCTTCTCTCATCATAGGCATTGTCTAGGGCAGTACATCCTCTGTGGGGATTTTTTCATTCAGAAACTGCTGGAAGTACTCCTATCTGCCTTTGATGTCATGTGGAGCAGTAATCAGGTTATTGCTGGTATTCAAACCAACAAGTTTATTCTGCTATAACATTAACGTTGACACAATTCATTGTCACAATACGTTTTCGTTTAAAGTTACTTAGTCAGATGTGGGCGTGCAATACCGAATCAAACCTTCACAAGTCAGGCTTTAACATTGACACAATTCGTTGTCACAATACATTTTCGTTTAGTGTTATAGCAGAATAAACTTGCTGGTTTGAATCTCCCTCTGTGGCTTCATTGTTTCACCTTACATCACATTTTCGTGCATTTACTGGTGTCGTTGTGCTTTGGTGATCACTTGGTTATCGCTGGTATTCCTTATGAAGGTTGCCAGAGTATCTTCATTATCTTTCTGTCTTTGCCTAGCAACCTGATATAGTTTCTTTATGTCATCCACTGAGTCACTTTCCAGAAGTTGGTAGAGTGCTTCTGATGCCTGTTCTTTGCTACTGTAACTCCTCTCTTAGCCTCTTTGTTAACCAACCAGTATTCCTTTATAGCCTGGTCTGCCTTTTTTATCTCCCATTTTTTCCTGCATTCTGTCTTTCTTTTGATGACTTCCTGGACTTCTGCATTCCACCACCAGCTTTCTTATGTACCTTATTTCCATATCTGGCTCACTCGTACATCTGTTCTGTAGCCCTTACACATGCTGTTTTGAGGTGCTACCATTCTTCAACTCCACCGGTTTCCTCTTCTTCTTGATGGGACTTAAACTGCTGTGTTTTTTCTCCTGTCAACTTCCAGGTCTTCAGCCTGGTCTCTGCTGACCTTAGAGCCTTCTCTGACCACTGCATGCAGCTGCTTCTGGCAACCAATGGTTTATATTGTGGGATGACTGTTTTGCTAGGAATGATTTTGCAATCACTGATTCTACCCCACGCTCTTTTCTTATTAGAAGAAAGTCTGCCAGAGTTGCATGCTGCCCACACTTGTATGCGATCTTGTGACTGCCTCTCTCTGAACCATGTGTTGGTCACCATCAAGACATTTGCCAGAGGTCCAGAACAGCCTGTCCTCCTTTATTCCTGCTGACCCACCCATGGGGTCCCAGGTAGTCCTATTGTTTTGTCTGTCCCATTATGTGCATTCAGTTCACCTATTATCAACACCAATTCATGTCGTCCTGCTTTATCTAGTAGGTTCTGCAACTGCTGTCTGAATGTACTCTTTTCCTCTGTGTCACAACCCTGCTGTAGGGCATAAGCTTAGATTATGAATACTGCCCTATCATTACACAAGTCAGATTGCTATGAGTCTATCACTAATTCTGATGACATCCCTCACTGCTCACCATAATTCCCACACTATTTGTAGCCTGTCCACCTCCAGAGTAGTAGACTCTGGATCCCAAGCCAAGTGGCTTTGCTGGACTGCCCTTCCAGTCTTGTCCAAAGATACACAGGCTGTCCAGCCTCCTCCATCATGTCATCCACTTCCAAGCCTCATCCTGTCAGTGTACCTACAATAAGTATAGCAATTCTTAGTTCATGTTTGGCAGGATGATTGATTTTACATCCAACTTTTGCTCAGCAGAGCTATCCCAGGTAACCCAAGCTGGGCAACTGGACACTGTACCTGCCATAACCCCAGCAGCCCTGGGTAAATAAGCTACTGGATGGCCACACTGGCCAATAAGGGCACATACACCTATCTCACCACAAGTGTGGGTCACTGGCATAGGTCAGAGTAGGCCAGGTCTTCAACTCACTTATCACCAATAAATACCCATGCCCATTTTGGCAATGTTAGTCAACATAACCAAATCACCTAAAGTTTTATTTTACACCATTGAATGGCTAGCCCTGCCACAGCATTCAGTATGTGATACATGTTCTCCTATCTTTGAGGATACTGCACACCAGAGTATATGCTCAAATTGGTTGGTCTGCTCGACTCTTCCCCCTATAGGGCATCATGTACAGTCTGTGCTGCTGCCCACAGCTCCATTCTTGGCAGAGTTTGAGATGGAAACACTCAGCATGTTTTTTGGAGGTGGAAGGGTGATTAGGGAACACTTACTGGTTTAGTAACTTGCTCAAAGTTGCACAGTAAACAAATGAAGGTGGAAGGAATCAAACTCTATACGTGGGAACAGGAAGTAGCTTGGTAATGGCTCTGACCTTTAATACTCTGTGCTAATTGTCAGACTGTTCCTGGTAAGAGTTTCCCAAATGTACTGAAAGGTTATTAAACAGGTGAACTTTTGACATTTACAAATGCTGAGGAAGTAATGGCCAAGTTAAAGAAGTTGCCACTTCAATGGTTCTGAGAGATAATAGAGAATGAGCACAGATGATCTATAAATCCCACTGATTCTACCAGCTTGGTGAAGGAGGAATGGGAGGAGAACAGGAGCTGGATACAAAAGGAAATGTGCATTTATCAGAGTATCAGAGTTGTCATCTATCAATCTGGTTATGCAATGTGCATTTATCAGAGTTGTCATCTATCAATCTGGTTATGCAATGTGCATTTATCAGAGTATCAAAGTTGTCATCTATCAATCTGGTTATGCAATGTGCATTTATCAGAGTATCAGAGTTGTCATCTATCAATCTGGTTATGCAATGTGCATTTATCAGAGTATCAAAGTTGTCATCTATCAATCTGGTTATGCAATGTGCATTTATCAGAGTATCAGAGATGTCATCTATCAATCTGGTTATGCAATGTGCATTTATCAGAGTTGTCATCTATCAATCTGGTTATGCAATGTGCATTTATCAGAGTATCAAAGTTGTCATCTATCAATCTGGTTATGCAATGTGCATTTATCAGAGTATCAAAGTTGTCATTTATCAATCTGGTTATGCAATGTGCATTTATCAGAGTATCAAAGTTGTCATCTATCAATCTGGTTATGCATTATTCTGAACAAAGTGTTTTTAACCTGAAATTATAAGATTGAACATCCTAAAGAGATTACCTGTCTGTAGTGGATTGGAATTGAAGGTGTTTATATGAGTAAGAAATAGTTATTCAATAGAATAAAAAGACCCCTTATATTTTATTTGCAATTTAAGGTGTGTCATGGAGAAGTATTCCATTACACAAGATAATTATTGTGCCTGCCTATACAGTGTAAGAAATCTTTGGGTTGGGACTTATAAGGTACTGAGAAGCTAGCAAGCAGTTTTATTTCTTCCTCCTGATGCACCAAGCAATGTATTAATAAGTTTGACATACTGCACTACAAAGTAATCCACCTATTGTGAAAGCAATCCATGCCACAAATGTCTAAAAGTTCAAAGAAAAATAAAGATTTCAACAAAAATCAGAGAAACAGCTGGGGCACATTCAGCATGTGGCAGGAGATGAGCCATCCTGACGATAGAGGCAACTAAGACTATGGCAGAAATGGAAGTTAATTTGGATATGATGTTTAGCAAGATACAGAAAATGAATGGCTCTTGGACTGAGTATACCAAAAAATTGGATAGGAAGATAAAAGATGTTGAAACTGCATTGTCAGAGCAATCTGATGAAATATCCAGTGTAGTGACAAAGAATGGAGTAGAAGATAGGGAGTGGCAAGTCCCCTCAGGATTTCTAATATTTCAGAAGGAGCAGAGGGGAAAGGAACTGCATCAGTCTTATGGTGTGCAAGCTTAGTGAACGGGCAGGAATTTCAGAGGAGCAGATGAAGCTAGACCATGCACATTGGCTATATGTACAGGGTCCCACTGTTCCTCAGTTCCCACAGCCTATTATAATAAAAGTAGAAACATACCAATTAAAAAAACAACTCCTGTCTGCATTATGGAAGAAAGAGAAAATGCTCAAGCTGGGGGACAACAGGATATATATAGGCCAGAACTATTCCCTTGGAAGACACCTAAAGTGAAAAAAAATGCATCTCCTATGCCAGATTATGCAAAAATCCTAGGTTGAGGTTCTGACTGCACTAAGTTGAGATATTTAAGTTGTTTATGCAGATTGAGGTCAAAGTTTTGTGGAACTAGGTAAAGCAATGCAAAACCTGGAGAAATACAGGGAGTTTGCTTGATGCAATGCCAAGGCAAGTGAAACAAAAGCGTTACCTGCAAAATCAAGGAGCCAGGCTTTGGGTTCTAGAGAAAGTATATCTGCAAGACACTTTCCATTGTTCAAGATGATGATGATCAACAAACAGGCTGAAATGAGGAGATTTACCAAGAAAGTAAATGAAGCAATGAACATGGGCACAAAACCTAAGGAGACCAACATGGAATAAGGAGCATGGGTGGTTAAAAGAATGGTAATGGGAGGTGGAGATCATCGAGGTATCACAGAGACAAATTCATTGCAGAGACTGGTTTTGAACTGAAACACTGCTTGAGAATTAAAATGTGGACAAAAGGCAGGGATGAGAAGAATGTGATGATATGTATTAGGAGATGTTGGCAGTGATTAATTAATCTTAGATGTGGTTCCCAGGTAAATACTGAATGAAGCAGCACACATGCTATATACGGAAACTAATGCAGATCCTGGAGAGATAATTAAAAGATGTATAGTGTATGCATAGTTCCCACAGAAAGTACAACATGCATGCTTGTGGCACAAGCGGAAACACACTGCAACGAGAAATGTGAGGTTAGACATGTCTCCTGTTTGCATAGAATAGCATATGTGGGGACTGGGACATACAAGGGCAAGAGGATTCTCCCTGCAATGAACTGTGCAAAGGGGTAGATGAGATGAGGTTTTAGAAACTTTCTACTAAACAATAGCAGTTTTAAAAATGTGCATTTTTTTCTTTTCTTTTAAAGAAATTTGCAAAACAGAGAGAGAGAAAAACAAAAAAATGATTCAGAATAGTAAAGATTTTCTGCACAATTTACTTTCTGGTGCAATGGGGGAGCAATGTCTCCTAAGTGAGATTGGAAGATTTCAGACATATTGCTTTAAAAAGATTCATTGTATTGAGTTTTTAAAATGGTTTTGTTATGGGGAGGCATTTTGGGTTGCCTTACTAATAAGATGGGGGTTAGTTGTAATTTCTTTGAGTTTATCAGTAACAAATTGTTCAAACAGACCACATATGATGTATGGGTTTGGAATACAGGCAGCTAATAAGGCAAAACTAAAGATCATATGGATATATTCAGCAGAGGGCCTGAAACGGAAAGTAGACAAGACACTATACACTTGTTTTCGATTTAGCTATATGACATTGCGACTGGTAACCTGGAATTTCAGTGGTCTGCTCAGTCTTCCTAAACAGAAAAAGATAATGGATCATGACAAATGAGGCAAATGTAGTAATTCTGCAGGAAATGCACTTAAATAGGCAGGACAGGAGAGGAATACAGGAGATGGGAGATAGGAAATTAACCCCGGGGATCACTTCTGTGGCTCTGCTAGACAGGGGCACAGGAAAATAATTTTCTTGGATGGCGAAAGCCAGGGTACATTTTTGGCTAGGCTTATATAGGCCCTAGGGCCAATAGCCTAGTACCTACCTATGAACCTATACTATGCCTAAGCAGTGGAGGGTAGGAAAAGAGAAGTAATGACTATGCCCTTTGAGGCTTTCCAAATAGAAGTTTTGGATAATAAAATTAATAAGCAAAGTAGATATGTATTACTACAGGGAAAATGGTTGGGGAGAACTATTGCATTAACTGTATAGTATTTATTTACTTCCAAAGACGACAAGGGTGCAAATCAACAGCATAATGTCAGAGGTAATGAAATTTAGTCAAGGCCTCCTTCTTAAAGCAGGAGACTGGAATTTGGTGATGGAAATAGCAGATGTTTCATGGGGGACCCAGATCAGGAAGGGTCTTGAGAGAAGGTAAATTCCTGAAGCTATTTAGGAGTATTTACCTTTGTGACCTGGGCCTAAATAAACATGGAGGCCAGGGACTTGAACTTTTACTCGAGAAAGTATAATACGATCTCCCAGATGGACACAGTATGTATTCAGGAGTATGTGTACCTCTTTAGGAGCATTACACCCACCTGATTATGCTGATATGTTAGTCAAAGTGTGAATTGCCCTCTCTCCTCAAGGAGTGAATAGGTGACACTGGAGGATGAATCAGAGTTGACTCACCCACCTTTCTATAAGACAATCCACACAAAACATTTTAGGAATTTTGGAAATATTCCTGTAGAATCAGATGAGTGTCTGATAGTACAGTGGGAAGACTATGACAGAGAAATCAAGGAGGCAGTCTTGCTGAGTAAGAGAGAAAATATAAGACAGAAATAAGATGAAGTAATGTCAGACAGCACAATGCCAGGGCACTTCTATGGGCTATGCTTGTAAAACATCCAGGGCCATTAGACTAGTACACACCTATGAACCTATAAAGATAGAGATGCTTAAAAATAAAAAAAACAAATTATAGGGCATTTAAGTGTTGACGGGAGAAAAAAAAATTAGAAGAAATGAAAAAGAACTGGAAGGATAAAAATGCAGAAGTGATCAACACAGAAAATGTGAGCAGTGCAATATTGGCATTCTGAGAATGCTCCAAAATTGTGAAATATCGTAGTGAGATACCAACCACAAAGGAATAGAAGTAGAATGTTCTAAATAAATCACTGGTAGCTGATCAATTCAATGATCAGCTGTTATGTTTATATACATCTTTTTAATTAATTAAAATAAAATAAATCTTTTACTTTAAAACCTTCATTTGCAAAAATGAAACACTATCTTATGTACAGCATTCTCTGGAATATATATGACAGATGATATGAAAAAATCGTATGATTTTAAACTTTATATATGTCTATTTATTTCATTATTATCCTCATAGTTTTCAGCTATAGATGATGATTATATCTGATGATGTCATTAAATGAACCATCACACAAACACATATACATAATTTATATAAAAAATTAAATATAAAAAGTGATGATTAAACACATAAATAGGCTACAGATGCTCTCTATGAAGGAATGCATCAAAATAACAATAGCATGAACATTAAATGAAATCAATAAAAACAAGCTAATTTATTAGGTGACTGCTTTTTTCAAAATCATCAGCCTTGTATCAGAAGTTATTTATAATTAATACAGTGTTAGTCTATATTAATTTACATTAAAATACATATTTCATAAGATGTTGTGTTATTATATTAAGTCTAAAGTTATATAAAAAGCAGACTTAAATATGCATATATTTTATAATAACACTATTCATGTATTTTATAACTATTGAAGATAAAATGAGAATGTATGTTACATTTATATTGATATTAATACTGGCTTAATGGATAAATAATTATTTATTCCAATCATTCTCTGAGTCACCACCTCTAACATTCTGTGATACTATTGTACAAGTGGCAAGATAGACTAAATTGCGGGTATTACAGTTGGCATAAAAATGTGGCCTGAAAACATAGTCAATGCATGGATGCTTAAAAAATTGTACTTTGGTTATATATTTGCACCTGTTACAATTATGGCATGGAAATGTGCCTTTGTTCTTAAAATGCATGCTACTTATTGCATTATCTTCCTTGTTCATCGTGATGTAATGATCACCACATAGAATTCTTTTGAGATTTCTGCTGTTCTTATAAAGAAATCTGGGATGTTTACCAACTATATCTTTAGTTTGAGAGTCAATAGTTAAGATATGCCAATTATCATAAACAATCTGCTGTACATTCTTAACATCACTAGTATATGTGATAGTATATTTAATGTAACTACCAATTGCATCTTCTTTTTTATAGTTATTAAAATAGTACTTTATACAGCTTGCATCTGTGTTTTCCTGCTCTACAGATATTCTGTCCCCTAGTACCTCTTGTTTGATATTCCTGACCATTATAGGGTCATATCATCTATTAATAAATAATCTTTCTAAGGAATAGGCCTCTTTACTTAGATCTTCAGTTCTGCTGCATAGTCTAAGTATCCTCACGAATTGACTTTTCACTATGCCATGAAAAGTATGTCTTGGGTGCATGCTATCAAAAGTCAATATTGCATTTTTCCATGTCGGTTTCCTGTACAATGTTGAGACAATATTACCCTCTGATGTTAAACTGAGTGTGACATCAAGGAAGCTTATTTCTTTGATGGAAGTTTCCCTCCCAAACAATTATAATATAAATGCATTATTTAATAATACTAATTCTAGAAGTTGGCATACTAGAATAATTCTGTCATTAGAAAAGGTAGTCTCTTTGGTTAAAAGTTCTCTTATGTATTCCATGTATTGATGTAAATAAGTTCTTTACATCCATTGTTATAAGTATGTTCTGTTGCTTACTATCTAATTCTAATTCTTTTATGCTATTAAGGAGGTCATATGTATCCTTAAGTATGGTAGGGAATTGGTTCACCACTGGTCTTAGAGTGTCTTCTATAAATATAGAGACATGTGCGATATACTTCCTTATGAACTTTGGGTATCCCTTTAATTATAGGTATGATGGGATATTCTATATTCAAAAATTCAAAAATCTCCTGGCTTATTTGGCGACACATAAGGAGGTCATAAAGAACCTCTTTGACTGTTTTCACAATATGAACCACTTCTCTGGATGTTATTGGGGTATATGTATCAGCTTCTGATAGCATATTAAGCATGCTAGTAATGTATTCCTGACTATCTAAAACTACTACAACAACTATATGTGAATTCTGTTTAAGTTCACTCAGAGAGTGGGCTTCTGCTGGTGTAAGATTATAAAATCTCCCTTTTTTATTTGTATTACTAAACATTTGATAATATTGATTTTCACAAGCCCTTAAAAAACATTCAATGTGTGATGGCATAGTTGGAATACAAACACTTCTAGTTCTATAGCGTGCAATTTCCTGTTCATTGTTAGTGTCAGTATTAAATAGTAATTTTAAACACAATTTCCTGCAAAACAATCTAAGATCAATTAGCGTATTTGTTAATGTTGCAGGGGTCGCTGGAATGAAACTAAGACCTCTGTTTAAGACACTAATGCTAGGTTCATCCAATACAAAGCAAGAAAGATTAAATAGCAGGCTAGAAGTCAGTTCTTTTTTCTTCTGTTTTGTACGAACTGTTCCGCTGAATATTTCCTCTTGCGGGAGTCCCTGCTGTGAGACCGCCCTCTTGCTTGATGTATTATCTGCCGTTTTTGATATGGTAAAAAAGTTACCGAAGAAGGTAATGCACTAGAAGTGTTTTTAGGGATGGCTCCGGCAGCTGGAGCTAATGAGTGATTAAAAAATGCTTCCTGGTTAGGGGGAGGTGTGTCAACAATTGCAAACATGGATGCAGGCATCTGAGGTAAAGGTTGAGCAACAGCATTGGTTTCTGCTGTCTGTTTAGATTTGAAAGTAGTAAAAGTTTCCGACTGTGGCAATGAAGTCGGAGGTTGAGATGCTTGGTATCTGGGCCAAATAAATACTTGGCCCTTTTGAAAATCATTGTTGTTTAGTGACTCTTAGTCTGTCACTAAATGCATTTACTTGTGAGAATGTATGATTAATTTTGTCTATGCAATATTCTGAGGCAAAACGTTCTAGTAGCTGTTTATGTATTAAGTCCGTTTTGTTTCTCAGTTCTGTCTCCAACGGTAAAAAATAATCAAGCATCAATTTGGCATAACTGAATCCCAACTCTATGTTCAAATCTTGCCACTGTTTAAGAAGCTCAGGGGACTACTTTGAAGTGGATGGCATATCTTTGGAGCTGGTATAGATTGTCTTCTAAAGATTTTAATAAAAGGTAAAAATCTGTAAGGTTCTCAACATTTTCATTAGGACAGGTTCGTCTCGCTTGTTAGGTCCAGAGACAATAAAGGGTTCTTATTTAGATGTGTAAGTCCATCCCATAACGAGGATGTAATGCTCAGGAAATAGTCGGTGTCCCTGCTGAAAGGTTCTCTCACCAAAAAAGAGCTCCAAAACAGTGAAATATCATAGTGAGATACCAACCACAAAGGAATAGAAGTAGAATGTTCTAAATAAATCACTGGTAGCTGATCAAGAAACTCGAAATGTCCAAAACTTTTATTGAAATACAAAAGATATCAGATAACATTCAATGATCAGCTGTTATGTTTATATACATCTGCTGAGCGCGGGAAATTTTTTTAATTAATTAAAATAAAATAAATCTTTTACTTTAAAAACCTTCATTTTTCACAAACCTTATTACTAATCAAGCGTAAAAATGAAACACTATCTTATGTACAGCATTCTCTGGAATATATATGACAGATGATATGAAAAAATCGTATGATTTTTAAACTTTATATATGTCTATTTATTTCATTATTATCCCTCATAGTTTTCAGCTATGCGGAGAGATGATGATTATATCTGATGATGTCATTAAATGAACCATCACACAAACACATATACATAATTTATATAAAAAATTAAATATAAAAAGTGATGATTAAACACATAAATAGGCTACAGATGCTCTCTATGAAGGAATGCATCAAAATAACAATAGCATGAACATTAAATGAAATCAATAAAAACAAGCTAATTTATTAGGTGACTGCTTTTTTCAAAATCATCAGCCTTGTATCAGAAGTTATTTATAATTAATACAGTGTTAGTCTATATTAATTTACATTAAAATACATATTTCATAAGATGTTGTGTTATTATATTAAGTCTAAAGTTATATAAAAAGCAGACTTAAATATGCATATATATAATGTTCCAAAATTGCAAAAATACATGGCGCTTAGACTATGCCAGGAAAAAGTTTCAAGGCAAGCAGTTAAGATCAAGCAGAGAAATATGCTGGGACTCTGGTCTATGGACAAGGGCAAATACAAGTAGTATTCAGGACATTTTACAGTAATTTCTACAAAAAACAAGGAAGCAAACAGGATAGCATACAGTCAATATAGGTTCATAGGGAGTACCCTTTAGGGCCATATTAAGCCTCACCAGTTTCCCTTTTTGTTCTCAAAATAACCTATCCCTTTGATTACAGGTAGACTTTACCCATCCCATGGTCAATAATTATACATTACACCAAATGAAAATAACTTGGAGAATACCATAATAATTTCAGGAGACCCATGCATGGGATAAATCATTTAGGAGCTGCATCTCTCCATTGGGGGCAGTCCATAGAGCTAAGCTGCATGAATTTGGACTATCTGTTTTATCTGGATGGAGTGTCTGTTCCAGAGCAGCAATATCCTCTGCATGATATACCTGTCGCTCCAAGTTGCTCTGTTAATGTTGCAGAAGAGGTTAAGTTCCCTAGACCAAGTATTGCTGATGCCATTTGACTTGCTTATATGCAATAAATCAATCAGAAATGGGATGAAGGATGCATTGTATGCCAAACACAGGTCACCTCTTAGCAGTCTGTATGATACCGAGTATAGTGACAGGGTTTTGAGTCAGTCCATGTAGAACCAGACCAAACTGGGTTTATAAGAGGGAGACAAACATCTGATAACATTATTAGAACACATGCTGCAGAGGAAGGCCTACAAGGAGGAGACTCAGGGTTTTAGTGTTAAATACAGAGAAAGTGTTCGACAGAGTAAGGTAGGTTTTCTTATGGGAAATGTGAAATTATACGAATTTTCCTGTAGCAATTATATGGAAATGCTGAAGTAAATGTAAAAGAGAATGGCAGAATATCCATCGTGATAAAAATAAGCAGAGGTACTCAACAGGGATGCCCACTTTCCCCTCTGCTGTTCTTGCTATATTTGGAACCATTAGCACAAAAGATTAGGCAACTAGGGATAGCAATTGGACAGATGCAGGGAGAAGAGCACGATATTGTACTCTTGCTGATGCTGCAATTGTATACCTGCAAGAACCAGATATAGTGAGATCACAATAATTTTCAGGAATTTGCAAGACTTTGCAGAGCTCTATGATTATAAGATTAATGAGGCAAAAATGAAAGCCCTGCCTAGTCCTTTTCAAACAGCATATAAATCGGTGCACAGGAATCCATATCTGTGGTGGCATTATAGGGTCAGATATGAGTATCTTGCTTTTTAAGAACCCACATCAATCCTATCATAAAATCTGGGATGATATAAAAATCGATATTTTAAAGCAGCTTTGGAATGTCAACAAACTGTTACGGTATCCAATAACTTTCACATGACACAGTTCAGCAGAGAACATACACTAACATTCTTCCTTATCCGTATGCTTCACCCTTCAGACCGATATGGATCAAAGACATTGGTATGTACCTAATCAGACATATTCAACAATTGGAATGTTCACAGAGGTTCCTCACTAAAAGAGTACAAAGCATAACTAAAATGTCCTATGCAGACCACCTTAAGGCCCTATCCCTGTATTTTGTCTCCTACAGGCTTTTGAGGGAAGATCTATGCCTGGCATACAGGACATTGCAGACCCCACTCTGATGGACCTCCTGCATATCCACAAAACAAACTGCACCAGAATTAACCATTCTAAAGATGTAAACATTGCCTGTGATATAAATAGGACCTGCTGGAGAGATAGGTATGTATCCCACAGATTACCCAGTCTATGGAACAGGATCCCCATCCATGTGAAGCAGAGTTCTTCCCTAACCCAATTCAACTGCAACTTGGACAATTAGATGGGAAACCAGAAATTCATCCCTGGTTTGGCACCTGTCTTTCTTATGAACATAGGTGACCTGTAAATAGTTCATTCCCCAGGCCCATCCTAACACTTGTCAAGGGTATCAAACTTGTCTGAGATATGGGATGCATGGCTAGGCTTAAAAATGCCCTTGTGGTTGTTAACCTAGTAAACACCTATGAACTTATAACACCACAACATCACTCTGCAAATCCAGCTGAATGATTCAAAAGACAATACAGACTCCCTTTAAAATAAAAAAGGAGTTTAATTCTCACTTAGAATTTGGAATTAGCACTTTCATCCTGTTTAACAGGACTTCTTCAGATTCAATTAAAAAAATTCTAGAACTAGGAAATGACATCATACTTCTCTAAAAACACTTCCTGGGGCAAAGAATAAAATAAAAAAACAATTTACAACAATGAAAGCTTCCCTTATAAAAAAAAAACATAAGATACTTGAAGTGGAATATTACAAAAATATAAAATAAACATGAAAATGAATTATAAGAAATCACTTTCAAAAGAAACACTTTATATCCTAGCCTCTAACACTGGCTTTAGTGCAATACAATCATTAAGTCCTGGGGGGGGGTTTGCAAGCATTTAATTTTAACTGCCAAAAAACTTGTTTTGCTTCTAATAGCAACTTACAATTATAATTGCCACCACTTGGGTTAATGTGTACCCTTTCCAAAATGGCAAATATGAATGTATTACAGGTGTTGTTACTTTCCATGTGCCTGTACAAAGCATTCTTCCTGTTTTAATACTAAACACCCAACCAAGTAACACAAACTGAGAAATCACAAAGCAGGCTGGCGTTACAAGAAACAAGGATAAAATGTATTCTTAAGCACTTTCGTCACAGATTACAATTGACTTCTTCAGAAAAAACAGAGTGCCTCCACCCCACTCCTTAAATACTCATTACAAACACATTCCAAACCAATTTGTAAAAAACACCATAAGCACTTAAAGGTACAGACTCCCTGTTTGCTCCACAATTATGCATGCAAGATAAAAACAAACTAACTATAAAACATGATTCAACATGCACTTTAAACTTAGTATTTTGACAAAAAAAAATCATAAAGTGAACAATTGAATAAAAAATCAACAATTAGATAAAAAATCAGCTTTTAACCTCAAAAAGCTGGTTATTGAAACCATTTCATTCAACCCTGGAAAAATATTGGCATTGACCCTTAATTGCCATAACAGTTCTTTGTATTCAAGCCAGTAATCCATAGGACCCCCCCCCCTCTCATCCATACTCAGCTGTTCAAGAACTGTGAATTTAAAATTGTGACCTGGGTGGGTATTGACATGCTTAGCCAGTGATTTTTTTAGGTTAATTTTCCTAATGTCATATAAATGCTGGTAAATACATGTACGAAAGGCATTTTTGGTCTTGCCTATATAAAAACAGGCACACTTCTGACAAATACCAGCATATATGACATTCTTACTGCTACAGTTGTACTTATACTGAAATTTCACCCATCCATACCCATTAAGAAAAACACTATCGCCTTCCAAAATATACTTGCAGTGAGTACACTGCTTGCATTTGGACATTCTCCCTAATGCTCCTGCCGTATTGACATCTTTCCTCCTCTCTAAGATATTTTTAACACTGGTGTCCTTTCTGTACTCTACCACAGGGGCTTCCCCTACTCTCTCTTTTATGGCATTGTCTCTTGCCAAAATAAACCAGTTCTTGTAGGCAACGTCCCGAATCAGTGGGAACTGAGGGGTGTAAGTTAATATAAAACCATGGTGAAAACGACCAGAGGATGAATTCCTGCTTTCCAAAGGAGCACACAATCTGGAGATGTCAATCCCTAGTAAGGGATAAAAATGTCCCTCAAGTCTTTTCCTAGTCACTTCATCAAGAAGAGGTAACACAAATTGCTCAGGATAACCTCTTTGTACCAACATATTCAATAAAACTTCCCTTTCTGCATAAAAATCATCGATCCTGCTAGTCATGCGAGCCAACCTCACTCCCTGCCCCTTAACCAGGGAGCATTTCTGATGTACAGGATGCCCACTCTCATAATGAAGAAGGGAGTTTGAATTGGTTGGTTTTCAATATATGGTAGAATAAAATTGTGCAAAGGTATAATCCTTGCTAATCCTGATGTCCAGGTAACTGATGGAATCGACATGAGTTTCCATAGTGAATTCCAGAAATGTAGTGCTGGAATTGAGGAACAAAAAAAATTAATCCAACTGGTCGTAGTTACCTTTCCATAAAATCAGTATGTCATCAAGGTAACGATCATAAAACTTATACCATAACATCCCTGTAGATGGATAAACTATGGAAAGTTCCCACTGAGTCAGGACTGTGTTCGCAAAAACTGGGGCACAGGCTGCACCCATAGCCACACTTGTACTCTGAACAATTGACCCTCATAGATTACAAAACTATCCTCCAAAACAAGTTCCATCAAAGTTCTCAGAGTCAAACTTTTGGTATGTGAAAAATTGGTATGCTGACATAAAAAATCATGAAACATATCCACTCCTTCTGTGTGAGGTATTACATTAAATAAATCCTTCACGTCTATAGTGGAAAAAATAATGTCATTGCCAAAGTATTCCTGTTGTATTTTTTTGAGACAATCCCAGGAGTCTCTGATGATATGTGAAAAAGAACTTAAACAGTTCTTTAACTGTATGTCTAAGACCTTAGCTATTGGGAGAGTCTTACATCCTTTTGCATCCATAATTGGTCTTATGGGTGGGTGCGAGATATTCTTGTGGATCTTAGGGATCCCGAAAATAGTGGGAATCCTCGGGTGCTTTTGCGTACAATAGTTGAATTCTACTTCTGAAATTTGGTTGTTCAAAAGTAAGTCTATGAGGATCATATCAACATGACTGTATGCAATATTGAGTTAATTCCAGGAAACCTGCTGGTACCCTTCCCCCAATAAGTGACTTAACATACTGTCAGAGTATCTCTCTTGGTCCATAACCACTAATCCTCTTCCCTTGTCCGGTTTCATGACCTGGATGGTTTTGTTGTTTGATATACTACTGAGCAAGGAGGTTTCCTTCTGAGTAAGGTTATGTGGTATGGTGCAAGATTTTTTTCCTAGCGGGGTCTCTGATGTCATTCGAGCATATACTTTGAAACAGCTGAATTGAAGGACATAAAGGGGGATTTGCTACACTGGCTTTTCTACATGTCTCAGAAGTATTGTGTACCTGATTGCCATCACCCAGAGTGACATTAAAATTCAATTTCCTGGTAAACAGCATTAAGTCAAGCAATGTTTTTTCTTAATTAAATTTCCTCAAAGGCACAAAATTAAGACCCTTCTGAAAGAGGTTAGCTCATTCTTTAGTAACCAGGGTACTGCTCAAATTGTAAATTTTGAAGTCATGATGGTCATTTTCAATGATTTCCACTTTGCCATTCATACTATCAGGTGACAAACTGGTATTCAGTGCCAGTTCTCCCGTCATTTATATGACATTAGGAAAATGAACCTAAAAAATTCACTGGCCAAGCACGTCAATACTCACCCAGGTCACAATTTTAAATTCACAGTTCTTGAACAGCTGACTATGGATGAGAGAGGAGGTCCTATGGATTACTGGCTTGAATACAAAGAACTGTTATGGCAATTAAGGGTCAATGCCAATATTTTTCCAGGGTTGAATGAAATGGTTTTAATAACCAGCTTTTTCAGGTTAAAAGCTGATTTTTTTATCTAACTGTTGATTTTTCATCTAATTGTTGATTTTTTATTCAGTTGTTCACTTTATGATTTTTTGTCAAAATACTAAGTTTAAAGTACATGTTGAATCATGTTTTATAGTTAGTTTTTATCTTGCATGCATAATTGTGGAACAAACAGGGAGCCTGTACCTTTAAATGCCTATGATGTTTTTTACAAATTGGTTTGGAATGTGTTTGTAATGAGTATTTAAGGAGTGGGGTGGGGGCACTCTGTTTTTTCTGAAGAAGTCAACTGTAAGCTTAAGAATAAATTTTATCCTTGTTTCTTGTAACACCAGCCTGCTTTGTGATTTCTCAGTTTGTGTTACTTGGTTGGGTGTTTAGTATGGATTCTTTCACGCAGAGCGGAAGTGGTACCAGGAACAAGCATGATGAACTCACTACTGCCATCAATAAATTGACTGAACTTATGGGTTCTTTTAACACTCACATATCAGGCATGGGTCAGAAATTTGACGATTTGGTCAACTAAGTTGTTCCATCGAAACCAGCCCCGATTATTGGTTCCCAAGACTCCCTTTTTACTATTCCATTAGGGCAAGGAAGCCTTAACCAACAAGAAAATGCCAGTACTATGGGAGCGTTTGCTGTTACACAATCAGGTACTTCCGTTTCTTTGGGGTTACAGCAACGGAGGACCAAGAAGGAGCAGAACCCTTGTTTGTTCAGTGATGCCATCCAAATGTTGAATTTATCAGAATGGATTAATAGGGACAGTATGGGCTTTGTTCATAACGGCAACCATCAGAATACCCAAGGTACTGCTGACTTTATGTTTAAAAATCTTGAAAAAGAATGTCTCAAGTTGAAAAAGATTCAAATTGAAAACCAATACTTGAGAGAATGTCTTAGGCGTGAACAAGTGCCTAAAGAACTTAGATATTGACATTTTCATAATGGCTTAACTTTCAACAGTGATTTACATAAAGATCTGGTTGTTTTATTCAATCGCCAGGGATGTGAATTGTTACAATTGCTGGTTAATGACAATGAGAAAAAATTTCTTGTGTTACAAGATGTTGTGAACAAATTAGATGCTATTATTAAGAATCATGTTCATTTTTCTAACAAGCTCAATGAATACAATACTATTTTTGTAACTATTGACAAGGTTATGGACAAAATTAAAGAAAAGAAGAATAAGAAATTGTTAAAGGATGTTAAAGATTATGAAAGTGGTATAGCTTATCCCTTAAGTGTAAATGGTCATGTCAACAATGGCACCACTAACTCTAATAACAATAATGATGTTTTTATTGATGAGGGTATGGTTGAATCTGAGTATCAAGGTGACAATAACCCCGGTCCCATCTCCTGAGAAGGTCAGAGAGAATTTGGCAGCAAAATCGCCAGTTCAGGAGGCCTTTGAACATGATATACCAGGGCGAACAACATTCTCATCCCCCACAGTACCAACAAGGGGGTGGGAGAGGGAGGGGGAAATGGGAGAACTGGCACTGAATACCAGTTTTTCACCTGATAGTACGAATGGTGAAGTGGAAATCATTGAAAATGACCATCATGACTTCAAAATTTACAATTTGAGCAGTACCCTGGTTACTAAAGAATGGGCCAACCTCTTTCAGAAGGGCCTTAATTTTGTGCCTTTGAGGAAATTTAATTTAGAAAAAACATTGCTTGACTTAATGTTGTTTACCAGGAAATTGAATTTTAATGTGACTCTGGGTGACGACAATCAGGTATACAATACTGCTGAGACATATAGAAAAGCCAGTGTAGCAAATCCCCCTTTATGTCCTTCAGTTCAGCTGTTTCAAAGTATATGCTTGAATGACATCTGAGACCTCACTAGGAAAAAATCTTGCACCATACCACATAACCTTACTCAGAAGGAAACCTCCTTATTCAGTAGTATATCAAACAACAAAACCATCCAGGTCATGAAACCAGACAAGGGAGGAGGAGAGGAGGATTAGTGGTTATGGACCAAGAGAGAGACTCTGACAGTATGTTAAGTCACTTATTGGGGGAAGGGTACCACCAGGTTTCCCGGAATGATCTCAATATTGCATACAGTCATGTTGATATGATCCTCATGGCTTTACCTTTGAACAACCAAATTTCAGAAGTACAATTCAACTACTGTATGCAAAAGCACCCAAGGATTCCCACTATTTTTGGGATCCCTAAGATCTACAAGAATATCTCGCACCCACCCTTAAGACCAATTGTGGATGCAAAAGGAACTAAGACTCTCCTAATAGCCAAGTTCTTAGACATATGTGAAAAAGAACTTAAACAGTTCTTTAACTATATCATCAGGGACTCCTGGGATTGTCTCAAAAAAATAAAACAGGAAAACTTTGGCAATGACATTATTTTTTCCACTATAGACGTGAAGGATTTATTTAATGTAATACCTCACACAGAAGAAGTGGATATGTTTTATGATTTTTTATGTCAGCATACCAGTTTTTCACATGCCAAAATTTTGACTCTGAAAACTTTGATGGAACTTGTTTTGGAGAATAGTTTTGTAATCTATGAGGGTCAATTGTTCAGGCAGAGTACAGGTGTGTCTATGAATGCAACCTGTGCCCCAGTTTTTGCAAACATAGTGCTGACTCAGTGGGAACTTTCCATAGTTTTTCCATCTACAGGAATGTCATGATGTAAGTTTTATGGACGTTACCTTGATGACATACTGATTTTATGGAAAGGTAACCACGACCAGTTGGATGAATTTTTTTTTTGTTCCTCAATTCCAGCACTACATTTCTGGAATTCACTATGGAAACTCATGTCGATTCCATCAGTTACCTGGACATCAGGATTAGCAAGGATTATACCTCTGCACAATTTTATTCAACTATATATTGAAAACCAACCTATTTGAACTCCCTTCTTCATTATGAGAGCGGGCATCCTGTACATCAGAAACTCCCTGGTTAAGGGGCAGGGAGTGAGGTTGGCTCGCATGACTAGCAGGATTGATGATTTTTATGCAGAAAGGGAAGTTTTATTGAATATGTTGTTACAAAGAGGTTGTCCTGAGCAATTTGTGTTACCTCTTCTTTATGAAGAGACTTGAGGGACATTTTTATCCCTTACTAGGGATTGACATCTCCAGATTGTGTGCTCCTTTGGAGAGCAGGGATTCAACCTCTGGTCATTTTCACCATGGTTTTATATTAACTTACACCCCTCAGTTCCCACTGATTCGGGACATTGTCTACAAGAACTGTTTTATTTTGGCAGGAGACAAAATGCCATAAGAGAGAGAGTAGGGGAAGCCCCTGTGGTAGAGTACAGAAAGGACACCAGTGTTAAAAATATCTTAGAGAGGAGGAAAGGTGTTAATACGGCCGGAGCATTAGGGAGAATGTCCAAATGCAAGCAATGTACTCACTGCAAGTATATTTTGGAAGGTGACAATGTTTTTCTTAACGGATATGGATGGGTGAAATTTCAGTATAAGTACAACCGTAGCAGTAAGAATGTCATATATGCTGGTATTTATCAGAAGTGTGCCTGTTTTTATATAGGCAAGACCAAAAATGCCTTTCATACACGTATTTACCAGCATTTATATGACATTAGAAAAATGAACCTAAAAAATTCACTGGCCAAGCACGTCATTACCCAGCCAGGTCACAATTTTAAATTCACAGTTCTTGAACAGCTGACTATGGATGAGAGAGGAGGTCCTATGGATTACTGGCTTGAATACAAAGAACTGTTATGGCAATTAAGGGTCAACGCCAATATTTTTCCAGGGTTGAATGAAATGGTTTCAATAACCAGCTTTTTGAGGTTAAAAGCTGATTTTTTTCATCTAATTGTTGATTTTTTTTATTAAATTGTTCACTTTATGATTTTTTGTCAAAACACTAAGTTTAAAGTACATGTTGAATTATGTTTTATAGTTTGTTTTTATCTTGCATGCATAATTGTGGAACAAACAGGGAGCCTGTACCTTTAAATGCCTATGATGTTTTTTACAAATTGGTTTGGAATGTGTTTGTAATGAGTATTTAAGGAGTGGGGTGGAGGCACTCAGTTTTTTCTGAAGAAGTCAACTGTAATCTGTGACGAAAGCGCTTAAGAATAAATTTTATCCTTGATTCTTGTGACATCAGCCTGCTTTGTGATTCTTCCTGTTTTGTTTTCTAATTTCATAGTAGTGCTCACAAATTCTGTTTTTTAGGAATCTGTCTTGTTTTTCCAACATAAAATGCCGGACAGGTGGTACATATGGACAAATAAACTACACCCTTTGTACTACAGTTCCCATGCTGAAAGATTACCTTAGTCTGATTCGTATTTTCTAGCTGTATTTCTCCCTTGAGATATATGTATTTACACTGATTACAACATCCACACTTCTTGGTCCCCTTGTCTCCTGCACACTTTCCTTTATTCTTACTGTCCCCTAAGTTAGCCTTAATTTTCCTACCTGTTTTATATACAAAAGTTGGGCTATTTCCGTGGAATTTATAAAGTTCGGTGTCACTCCTTAGTATATTCCAGTTCTTTGTTATCACATCTTTTACCATAGGAGAATATGGGCAATATTTCAAAATCATAGCTCTACTAAAATTATTTTCAGATGCATTTTTGTGTACAGGGGTAAAATCTTTTTCCAATAAGGGTTTGTATAAAGTTCCCCATTTAGACAAAGTGTAGTCAATGGTCTCTCTAATAAGTTTCTGGGGGTACCCCCTTTCCAAAAACATACAACCCACCATACCGAATTCTTTAATCACTTCAGTATAGTCAGATGTCATGCTTGCTGCCCTAATACATTGTCCTTTAAGTGTGCTTTTTTCTGTGAATAGGGATGACAGCTATTAAATTCCAAGTAAGAATTACTAAAGGTGGGTTTACGGTGGATGTTGGATCTAAAACCTCTATCAGTGTGTGAAATGTAACAATCTAAGTAAGCTAAACCTTCCAAAGCATAAGCACGAGTGAACTTAAAATAGGAACATCTGTTAAGGTATATAAAAAAAACTTGTCTATATCCTCCATTTCTCTCTCCCATAAAATAAAAACATCATCAAGGAAACGTACATACAGTTTGAGATTCTTTTTGTAGGTACTGTTGAATACATGTTGGTGTTCCCATTCAGTTAAAACTAAATCTGTAAATATGGGGGCACAAGTGGCCCCCAGCAACCCCTTTTATTTGCTTAAAGTAGAAAACTGCGGTGGTGATGCTGCAGTAACGTTGTCCTGTTCGATTCTCAGCTAGAGCGTCTTCTGTGTGGAGCTATGCGTGAATGGGCGTACCTTCGTTGAAGGTTGTGCGTCAGGGCCGGCAACTCGGCATGTAAAAATCTACTGCCAATCATTAGCGGACCGGTGTTCCGCTGTGGCGACCCCTAACTGGTAAAAGTCGAAAGACACAACAACAACAAAAAAATTCACCCTCAAAGATGAGGGGTTGGAAGACTTGTTTATTGTGCATAAAAAACTTGAATTTTAATATTGGAGTATTAATTATGTTGAATGCATTATTTCAATGTAAGCTGCCTTTATCTGTAATTCAGTGTTAAATACAGTTACAGTCAGAGTGAGCTGTATGTTTACTTGAAGTGGGGATGGATAGAAAATTAATATAACTATTGTTGTGTTTGACATAGCAACCCATATTTTGAAAAGACTTGCTCATTGTGGGATTTATTGCAACACCAATAAATAGATATGGAGAATGCTTAAAACTGGGAACAGCGGGTTTAAGGAGGAAGTGAAGTCATGCATTGTTTAACAAATGGGTAGGAATAATTAG
This sequence comes from Protopterus annectens, assembly GCF_019279795.1. Lineage (NCBI taxonomy): Eukaryota > Metazoa > Chordata > Ceratodontiformes > Protopteridae > Protopterus > Protopterus annectens. Next base: position 538,351,945 of record NC_056734.1, read on the forward strand.
TAGGGAAGACGTAAGAGTGTGCACAGAGGGTATTTGGCAGCACTAACAATGAATGAGGAGAGAATTACTTCATGTGATGAGGGAAAAAGTTAAGCCTGAGTTAACTCATTACAGCCGGGTTCACCCCCAGACATTTCTGCAGTTACCTCCTACTGCACTCTAGGTGTCATGTCAAACATTGCTTGTTCACATTTACATTAATAATTCCAAAACCATGCTACATACAAGGTATCAGAATATTTTATCTTGAAGCATACATGATGGCAAACACAACTGTATTGATATCTGACCTCTGTCAATGAATATTTGTTAGAACTGTAAGGTGATAACTTCATTTTTTTAAAGGCTCAAGCCACACCCACTGGAAGCTAAAGGCACACACTCAAAAGAGCTGTACTGCAGGGAATGAGTTAAAGTGGATGTTTGAAGGCCAGATGTACTAATTTGTCTTAAATGTCAAACATGGAATGGAGAGACAGCATAAAAATGTGATAAATTTTGATGGTCTTCCAAATTGTTACTGTAATAAAGTCAAAATACTTGGTTGGCCCATTAGCTTTCTGCAGGGCAAACTGCGGTGAACAGTTAGTAATAGCAGTGGCATGATGTGCTAGCAAGGTAAATTTGATGAACACTAGAACAAAAACAAATACATGGCTTGTGTGTAACGTATTATGCAAGAGGTGCACTTATTCAGATCAAGGTGTAGTATATGTATATAAGCTATGAAAGAGAGTGAACATATTTTATAAAGAAAGAACCCTGAGCGTAATTTAAGTAATAAAAAATAACAACGGGGATGATAAGGAAGGGTTTGCCACAATATATTGCCTAAAGACAATGTTAGCCATATCTGATCAAGTGAACACTGCTATAGCATTTACAGAATGTTGGATTCAAGCTTCTTTTAAAAACAAAACATTATAAGAGAACTACTAGAAGGAGAACAGTAAAACCAAAATATTTGGGGAAGTACACAGAAAATGCTTACCAGTCTTAAAGCTATTATAGAATGAATGGAAAAGAATGAAATGATGGAATCGTGGATGATATCTCTAATTAGTTTTGAGCTTATCTAATATTTTTGAGTAAACCCATTAGAGGGGATAACCTAACATGATATAATGATGTATGCTGTGATAGCAACAAATTAAGAATAAAGTAAGATGATGAAAGCTGGTGGCTGTTGATGACAGATGATGCATAACTGTTGATTTAAAATAAGACTAATGTTGAATACTATTTTTCTTTGTAGAATGCATATGCATTTGCATGCATTTTGATGTCTCAAGATCAAAAAAGATTCCACTGTGGCCAAATGGATCAGTGTATCTGGGCCAAAAGGAATGAAACACCCTCATGGGATTTTATAGTCATCGTATGTATACAGTTGACACTTCACAACCAGCTCTAAATTGTCACCGCAGTCATTGTCAGGAACAGCAGAAATAATGCTGTCATTCTCCTTGAAAAATAAAAGCTGCAAATATTTGCAGAGTTATGCAGTAATTTTCTGCCTTACATGGTTCCTGTTATAACAAAAAAAGTGTATCCTAAATATACACAGCATGAATAATTACTGTACATTATGACATCACTCATCGATAATTCTGCAAAATATGCATGTTAACACTGTACCACAAAAGACGGGTTGCATGTTTTGAAGTACTGCAGGCATTTGTAGTGTAACCATTAATGCTGCTTCAAATTATAATTAGTTTGCCTTTTTTCACCCTAACAATAAAGCAGAACAGAGTACCATGGGAAATTATTTCTGTCCATTATGATTCTGATGATTGTAATAAACAGATATGCTTTCCCTTCTACTGGAAACATGGTAGAATAATAAGGTATAATCAGAGTCCTTATTTCTTTGTCAATGAATAGGTTTTCTAATGATGCCAGACTTGGCCAGAATAAAATCCTGTACTGTGTTGAAACTTTCTAAGCTTTTTGTTGAAAAATGAAATGTACATATATGAACCCTGACTTTCAATTTAAAAATCAACTAGGTTGGAATACTAACATACTAGCAAAATGCAGACTGAAGGATATTTGCTTAATGTCAGGTAGTGTATAGTTCATTTTGAATGCCTCTGCAGGCAACTCGGAGAAGTACAGGATTTTTTTTAAAGTACCTTTATTGAATTATTACTTGTGGCACTGGCAAACTTAGATTTATATAAAAGTAAACAAAGCATGTTGACAAGTTCACATTTACAAACATTATACGTCGGATATATTTTTCTATACAGTATAACTAATCCAACATTATATAAATTGTTCAATTCCTGCCTTCTCTGAAACCTCATTTCTCCTCCAAAACATTTTTCTGCATGTATTATTCCCACCATTTCCTTTTTTTCCTACATAATGTGTTCCTACACTTTTCTAAAGATCCCACTTCCTATTTTATCTCTGTTACAATATTTACTACTTCAAGTACAGTTGGTCTAGACTTTGATTTCCATTTTCTAGTAACTGCTTTTATGGCAGCCAGCAGAATTAAACTTAAAGCCTTACTATGTCTTGGCAATCCAGATCCTGTATCCCAGCTCAAAAAAATATTTCCTCTAAGTTACACTCATTTGTTCGCCTAGTATTCCTGAAAGAGTACTCCGCAGAGAATTTTTGAAGTTTGCCAAGTAATTCCATTCCAAAAACATATTCTTCTAGCTACTACTTTCTTCTCCAAAACTTCCAACTTTTGCCATCTACCAGAGGAAAATCGCTTTGGAGTCTAGGGGCATAAAAGTACCCATGCAAGCACTTCCAACCAAAAAGACTAAATCTTCTAGACTCTGACAAAAAACAATAGGACATCCAAATCTGCAACAATTCCTTCTCTAATCTTTCATCCCAATCTTTTCTGACCTCCTCTGATTGATTCCTATAGTCCTCGAATAAACCAGAGGTGATAGCCAAGTAGTTTAGCGATTTTAATGAACCAAATTTCACAATCCATGCTACACAGTAAGCGCTTTCATCCGTCAAGGACTTCTTCAGACTGAATAATGTGATAAAGAACATTAAAGCATAAATAGTATTAAAAAAACACATGACATTAATAATGATGTAAGTGCTGCTATTAAAACTATTATTACCAACAATTGGAAATTATTAAAATCGGACTTAGAAATTTTTCAAGTAATGGGAGAAAGACCAGTATTTGTACAAAAAAGGAACACGTTTTAAAAATCTTTTTCAAGCAAAGTTAAACCCCTCTCCTTGTAATATGGTTAGCAATCCAGATATGTACAAATGTTTTAATTGTAATATGTGTAATTTTGTAATGACAGAGAAGAAAGATATAATAGTAGGTGGGCATTTAATGAAAATACAAGGAAGATATAGTTGCAAATCCAGATTTATTGTTTATTTGGCATTTTGTTTGTCATGTAATTCATTTTATGTAGGACGAACGAGAATTAAATAGGCGAATTTATGAGCATAAATATGCGGTAGGTATGAAAGATGAAAAAAATGCGCTAGCAAAGCATTATAAAAATAATTTAGAATGTAAAGTTGATTTTAAATTTATAGTGTTAGATGAAGTGACAAATGTTAAGAACAGATTTGATGCTGAAGAAGAACTGGGGTGGAAAGATTATGTATGACAGGTAAAGCTGAATGCTTGCTATCCACCTGGGTTAAATGATAGATCTGATTTTGTAGCTTATTTAAAAAGAAAGAAGTTACATCATTATTAATGTCATGTGTTTTTGTAATACTAATTATGCTGTAATGTTCTTTATCACATTATTCAGTCTGAAGAAGTCCTTGACGGATGAAAGCGCTTACTGTGTAGTGTGGATTGTGAAATTTGGTTCATTAAAATCGCTAAACTACTTGGCTATCACCTCTGGTTTATTCGAGTTTTCTACTTGTCCCAGTGAAGTGTGTTTTTGTGATTCCTATAGTTACCATGTAATATTTTATATGCCCTGCTATTTACTCCTTTTTTAACAGCTGCTTTAGTTCTACATTCAACTGAAAATTCGACCAGCTCAGGTCTTTTACTTAGGATTTCCCTATCCCTTTCTCTTTGCCTATACTCTGATATCAATCCCTGATAGGGAAGGCAGTCTCCAGCCTACAGTCCAAATGTCTTCTTGGCCTCTTCCCATTCTATTACATTTCCATTTCTAATTATTTGTTCCCAATACCTTGGTCCCTTCATCAGCTTCCTCCAGTAAATTCCAGCCCTTTTGCCTATTCTCCGTAGGCATAATTGCAGTCATCCCTATAGGCAGAAGCTCCTTTCTCCATTCCCTTGTTGGCTTAGTTCTTGGAATACTTACTGCTACTTTATAATATTCTGTATGACTGCTTTTGTTCTCCTTAAGGATCTACATCCAAAATCACAATCTTGTCTTATTTCATGTATTTCACCCTGCTTCATCACCACCATCCCTTTCCATTTTGAATTATAGCTTTCTGCTTGTGTTATATACATGTAGATCTAAAATATCCCTTCAAATCAGTTAATCCTAAACTTCTTTTTTTCTGTTGGAAGAATCAACTTATCCCACCTGACTCTTCCCCTTCCAAATAAAATTCTTCAACTCTATTAATTACTATCCACAATTTCTCCTGTGGTCAATAAAAATATGCCTGACCTGTGTATAAAACCAAAGGTGGGAAAAGCTATAACCCATGAAGCAGTGTTGGTCATGAAGACAAGTTTTTGACTAATACAGCAAATGATTCTATAAGAACTTTGGGTCCAGTACTGGTCATATCTCCAACAAAAACAACCCTGTTTTCCTTTGTTACAGGATCTTCAAGAATTATTGGCTGAAAAAATTTCCTTCTGTGTATTTTGACAGTATCACCGGATTTCTTAGATGCATGTCAACTACTGCAAAGCCATCAAGTATTTGTCTACTTTTCTGTTCCTGATAAAGCTAACTTGATAATCTGCTTCTTGGCATGTATGTACAGCAAACAAAAGCTCATTTTACAATTTATCCAGGGTCAAGACAGGAAGTAAAAGAGTAATAGTGATGCCACAATGACAGTCCCTGATGATTATTAACATAGTGCAGGACTTTCACATCTGTGACAGCAGTTTTTTTTTTTTTTTTTTTTTTTTTGCACCTAGATTGCTCAGCAACATCGGAAGCCTGCATTTATATAAACAAACCAGCAGTACAAAATTGCTTACCAGACAACTAATTAATTATACAGTTAATACAACAGAGAAAATTATTACATGAAATACAATGCAGATGCTTAGCTGTATAGTTGTACGGTCCTTTGATTTTTTTTCCGTAGTACTGAAAGGGTATGTTGCCAGAAATGCACTGCCTGAGTTATTGGTGGAGACCACAGTTGATAACTTCAATTACATTTTTGCAGTCAGTGTACAATTTCATCAGTCCATGTTATGTTCCTCCTGAGCAGTTGATGGCATGCTGACCCTTTCGAGTGATATGTACATCTGCATCAGGATCTACTCATGCTCCAATTACAAACCGGCTGCAGCCTACTGCATCCAAGACAGTAACAGTGGGGAATTAATTGATGCTATAAAATAAATCTTCTGTGGCTTCTCACCATTTTTAAAGCTTGCATTTTGACAAAACTGGGCAGACAAGAAAGCTGCTGACATTAGTAAGAGGCACCATATATACTGCAGGCTTGTCACCTGCAAAAGCCAGATATTTTGTGAATATGATGGAGCTTTTTCCTTTTTTAATGGTTTCATTCCAACCAACCCTGGTAAACTTTATAGCCCTACCAGATCCTTAACTCTAACCCTAAAACAACCACCTGCTCTCCTAACCCTAATCTAAATCTTCACTGTCTAACTGCAAATCTCCCCTTCGACTGCTCAAATCCAAGTCCCTGGTCGCAGCTTAACCCTGAAACTCCACTCCTCTTCCCTAATCCTAAAGTCCCTGATCACTCCCTAAACCTAAAGTACCACTGCTTCTCTCAAACCCAAATCTTCAGTAACACTCCCTAGCTCTGTAATGCCCTCCTGTTGCCTAAAACAAAATCTCCCTCCCAATCTCGCCTACAGATAAATTACACTTCCATTCCCCTCCCTCTCCATATATAGCTGCTGCACTTACCTTGCTTGAACTCAAACAATACGTTCAGGCAAAGTGTGGCAGCTCCACTCTCTCTCTCTGCATGACTACTGCACCTCATCTGAACTTATTATTTGAGTTTAAGTACGATTAGGTCAGCTCTTGTGAGCTATGAAATGCTAGAGTCCATGACTGTGAGACTGTCATCTTCAAGCAGCCAGGACACAGGAGCTTTTAGTAAAGCCCAGAGCAACATGGCTGTTTAAGAGAAGTACTGAGAAGGAGAAGTCGTGTGGCTTCACATAAATCTCTGAAGTACACACAGCTAGATGACTATTTGAAATGGCTCAAAGGACCAATCACAAAGCCAGTAGATTGCCAGGCACCCAGTATTACTTCTGCACAGGTTAAAACAGCACTGTCCAAGGCCAAGAATACAGCTTCCATGGGACCTGACAATATACCTGGCTGTGTTCTATATGAACTACAGAGTGAACTAGCACCTCACCTGTGTTCCCTCTTCAATCACAGCCTCACCTCAGGCTTTGTCCCTACCAAATGGCACACTGCTACCGTCATCCCTCTCCACAAAGGAGGAGTGAGTACAGACCCTGGGAACTATCGCCCCATTAGCCTGATGAGTATGATATGCAAAGCTATGGAATGCATCATCATGGACTTAATAAACAAGGATATAGGGAATCTCCAAACTCTGGATCCCACACAGTTTGGTTTTGTGAAGGGTAGATCATGCCTGCTCATCTTGGTTGACTTCTTTGTGTCAGTCAGTCACCAGAGCTGTGGATGAAGGCAAGGTGGTTCATACAGCCTACCTTGATCTGGCCAAGGTGTTTGATATCATTCCCCATTCAGGAATCATGGAAAAACTCATTAAGCTATGCATCAACCCCTATATCGCTAGGTGGGTTGCAAACTGGCTCACAGATAGAACCCACAGTGTGAAAGTAGCCGACTCCAAGTCAAACTTCTGACCAGTCACGAGTGGAGTCCAACAGGGTTCGGTTCTGAGTCTTCTCCTGTTTGGTATCTACTTCTCTGAAGTCCAGGTCAACACAACGGGCCTGTGGCTTACAAAGTTCACAGATGACTGCAAGTTGGGAGCTATTATTAACTCCCCAAGTGATGTTGACATCCTACAGAAAAGGCCTCATTGAGACCAACAAATGGTGTAAGCACCATGGCCTTAAGCTCAATGCCAAAAAATGTGTCATCATCCCCTTTGGGAAAAACCCAGTTCCCATGAATTACCACATCAATGATAGTCCACTGAACACAGATGGTATTATGAGAGATCTGGGAACACAGGTTGACAGCAGCCTCTCTTTTGACCACCACATTGCCAATGTAGTCAAAGTCCTTCTATGTGGCACATCTCATTACTAGGGGTGTTGCATCCAGGAAGAAAGAGGTCATCGTCTCCCTCTGCTCTTCCCTCATTAGGCCAGTCATTGAGTACATTATCCCATTTGGCATGCACCTCACTAGATACCTGCAACAACTGGAGAGGCTGCAAAAGTACCTCACAAAGAGGCTTCTAGGCCTTAAACACTTGCCCTATATGGACAGACTCAAAAAATTCTAACTATTCTCCATCTCATATTGCCTACTTGGAGGCAATCTCTGCTTGACATACAAAGCCACATCTGATCTAGCTCTGTTATAAATGCTACATCTAAAGAAATCCCAATCTCTCCACACCACATGCTCCAGTGACCTCAGCCTCATTACCACAATCAACAGAACGTGCTGGAGGGATAGGTTCATAACCCACAGACTGCCCTTGCTGTGGAATAAACTTCCCATACATGTCAAACAGAGCACCTCACTTGCCCTCTTCAAGAGAAACCTTGATGAGTGGATGGGAAATAGAAAATTCACCCCGAGGACCACTCCAGTGGCTCTACTCGACAGAGGTACTGGGAACTAAGGTCAGGTGGCACGATGTCAGGGTAATCCCACGAGCTAGGTTTGTAAAGGCTCTAGGGTCATTAGCCTAGTACACACCTATGAACCTATGAGTTCTTAAAGGATGACAGAGACTGGTGGGTTCAGACAGAGCTCTGGGTGCAACTGTACCAATTCCTCCCACAACACAGGCCTCAACAACAGTTGTAGATTCACCCACTTTGAAAGCATTAGGACATACCATTGTGGCAACTGTTAGCAGGTACCAGGAGGGCAGCACTTCAGTAAGTTTCCCTTAAAGTATGCAACATGGACGCCTGCTTTTTCCAAGTGTCTTTCTATCAAAAATCCTATTCTGTCACTCAAGTTGCATTAGTACATGTCCTGTCTATAAACATCTTGCCTTTTCCTCTCATTGTTGGAGAAAACAGCATTCACCAAGACTGCCTTTACATGCTAAATCAGTTACTAACAGGTACTACAAATGAAAGACTCCTGCTAAGTTCCCAGGACAAATGTAAAGGCCCCTTAACCTCAACATATTAATGCAAATTGTTTAGAGTTGCAACATGGCTTCTGAGCATGACTTGGCATACCATTAGTATGATTTCTTGTTCCATACTGGGTGATAGCAGCCAACAGGCCCCCTTCTTGTTGATTGTTGTTACTTCACCAGCTTTATGTTTGCATATTAAAACTGTTAACCTATATATTGGGTGTTCCTAAATGTAGTAGTTGTATAAATAAGATGCATCTCACCTTGCAGGTAAACTTAGATGTCCCTAACCATCACCACCACATTCATTTACCATTGTTGCTGAGAATTAAAGTTGAGTAAATATATCACAGGATTACTGGAGCATGGATAAATTAACACTCCATGCAGTATTAATATAATATATAGAGAGAAATGTTTGTTCTCTTTTGAAATCCTGAATAAGTTCAAAATCCTAAACTCAAATCCTGAAGACATAAAATAAATTGCTGAAATCTGCAATCCTTAAAAAAATCAAATGGTCTTTAATTAGTTTATTTTAAAGTAGCCAAAGCTTTAGGAAGGATATAGCAGATGCAGAGCCTACGCTGGGCGCCACTTTGTGAGTGATGCCAATTAGATATATTTATTTATAACAGGGAATGTGCTGCTTAGCTTTTATCTTTTTCCCTTGTGTTTGGCTTTTCACATCCATCAATACAACTGCTACTCTTTCTAATAAAAATAATATACATCATTCTGTTTTTCATAACTGGCTCACCTCCCTAAACCAACTAGCAACCTTCTATGTGGCTTGGAGTAGCTATACATGCACGAGGTGAATATGTTAGCTGCTGCATCCAAAAAAAAGCAATTTCTTATCTAAGAAACCTGTGGGTAGTGGTAGCATTAAGGCAATGGTCAGAAATCATATAGCGAAGAGAAAAAATATTCCAGAGCAGAAGAACTCTGCAAAGATAGACTAGAAGGCTATTACCAAGTGTGTGTTTACAAGCGTTTATCAAGACAATATTCTATAAAATGGCAGTGAGGATGATATGATGACAGTCTATTAATGTGTTATAGTACCATTACCTCACTTACAGTCAAAATCATAGTTCCACAGTTACATGTTTCAACTATACCAGTTTATGGAAAGTTTTCTCCTCAAAAGAAGTAACACTTCCTTTGGCTTTGACCAAATGACAACAGGGTAATTCAGAAGGTACTGAGTGTGTGTGTGTAAGAAAAAGTCTGCATGCGTGCACACCATCCCATGCATGCCTGTGTGGGCATGTCTACATGTTGGGGAAAGGTGCATTAGTCAAGACCAATAAAGCCAACATGTTCAGCTAGTCAGAGGATGTCAAAACTGATATTTTCCTTTCACACAAGGCTGTCCATCCTCTGATGTGTTACATTAACTGTTCGTAGAAAGAAAGGGGACAGAGCTTCCCTGTATTTCATTATAGTAAGGAAATTTCTTCCAGAAAAAAATACATTTTTTTAAGTTTTATTTAACATTTACAACTAGGACATTAAACATTGAAGGAAAAAGTTAGTTAACAATGAACAGTGTTTAACAGTGGAAATATGATACTAAATACTGCAATATTTGTTAGTTAACAAAATCTAGCAAAGTACCAGAGGAACTCTTTCTGCCATTTTAATAATAAAAAATGCAAGCAAGAAAAATGGATTAAGTTACTAGGGTGGACCTAATTTTTCTTTAAATACTTACAAGGATAAATCAACTCACATGGCACCTTACAGATCTTATGGAACAAATGATTACTTCCTTATGGAGAATATCCTTGCTAACTCTCCACATCCCATGTTATTCATGGTTTCCACTTTTCCAGATGGATCGTTCAGAGGGATGATACAACCAACGAACAAAGCAAACGAACACCAGTTCCTTCTGTGTCTTGGCCACGCGTACACCAGCCAGCAAAAGTGCAGAAATAACGTGAATCTTTGCTGAATGCCAGGCAACCAATATATAAAAAACTTTTTATTAACATCCAAGTTAAGTGCTTTCACTTACATCAAAGTAAGCTTCATCAGAACTTTTCCAGATGGGATTGTTTTTTGTTTACTATCTAATCTCTATTCCTTTCTTTTTGATAGCTTTCTAGTCATGATTTTTACCATCTGTACCTCTGGAGGTTGGGAGATTTCCAATGTTTTGTAATAGCCTTTTTATCTACTGTCATAATTTCAAACAATAACTGTGCGTTTTCTCTAATTTAGTCTAACTTATCAGTCCTTAATAGTATTTGTTTCTTGAATAATGGCTGGATTAAATACTGTAAATAATTTTCAAATTTCTGCAAGTCTTGGCACTTCCAGAAGCTGTGGGGCCACATTCCTCTATTCTTTCACCCTTATATTCAACTCACTCAAGGGAACACATGTTTTAACCCAGCTGGAGTAAAACTATTTAAGGTGACATCTCCAAGCAAATATTCTAATTTTTCTGCTTTTATTTGTATACCTAACCTAATGGCAGATTTGCTCCCATTGTATGTCTTGATTGGTCTATGCAAACCCCTTACCCAATTTTCCTTTAACAAGTTAGTTTTTGCTACATCTCCATGTTTACATGCTTCATACATGTTACTTACGAAGCCCATTACTATGAGTGGCTCAGCTCTGCTCCCAATCATTAATTTCACTTTTGCAGTTATTTCCACTTTTCCTGTTGGATTTATTTGTAGTTCATTTACTGCTAGTAGTATACAGTTGTCTTTATAAATAATATTAATAGTAAAGGAACCCTACTCAAATTATGGGATCATATTAAATGGTATAGTAGTTGGGCAACCTGGCAAGATGTCTAAAAACAATTTAACTTAAAAGAAGTCTATAGATTAGAGTACATCTTCCGCTCTTTCTCCCATTTTTGTATACCCAGTGGTTATGATATGGCTCTTTTGAGACTTGAACAGTTAATTTTCAAGAAAATTCTGAGAGCGTTAATTAATGATTCAAGCCCTAGTAATCAGTTTTCACTTACTTTCTCCCAAAACTTTTCAGAGACCACCTCGCTTTTTATCCTCATTATGTTTAACAGGGTTGATTTCCATTTGGCTTGATCATCCATTGCCTGTAATTAAATAAACAATTGCAATTATGCTGTATTAAGATGATTTTCTAGGTCTGGTAGACCTAAACTGTTGCATGTCTCATGAATTCCAATGAGACACTGAGGCACGGTATGAGTTTCAAGTCATTTATTGTACCTAAACTCATCAGGAGCTGTAACTGGAACATATACTTTGAACTTCATATGCTTACTGACTGATTCATTACTTCTAACACACTCACATGTCCATTTCCCTTCAAGCTAGGACTCATACTGAATGGCTATACAAAATGGCAATGATCTTGCACATGCTCGGTAATTTATATGCACATGCTGTCTGACTACAGTAACTGACTAGTTATAACATACATACACACTGATCTACATCCTCCCTCTAATTTTGTTTGACATGGCAAATAGGAGAACAAAGACATTTTAAGAGCTAGACATTATATCAACATTTCAACAAACAAAACTGAGTAAAAGTACAAGTCACTGTGTGTTTTTGGATTCAGTCTGGAAAGTCTACCCAATATGGTTACAGAGAACTTCTGACTGGGTTTAGCAACAGGGACAGTCTCTGGGGATTCTTTTACAACTGGAACATCAGTGATTACTTCGAATTCAAAAGGACAGTGTGCTTCCTTCAAATAATTTTGAACGGGTATAGAGTCACACTCAGAATTAGTCATCGGCACAGGCAATCTGCTGCAGCACTGGTTTGGAGAAGGTTAATACGTCTTCAATTCCATCTGAAATCCATTCCTTCTAATTATATGATGTAAGAGCTCGGTTCTTCACAAATGTTTATCACTATTCCCACTCAGTCATATCTGTTGGTCTTAGTGTTTGGTATTAACAATTGTTTACTGATTTGTAGAGTTGTTCTAGTCTGTCTGGACATTAATTTCTGAGCAGGTGAATCAAGCAAGTTTTCTTGAGGAGCGTTTCTGAGATTGAGTAAGTTAAGAAAAACATTGATACCATCTCTCTCGAATTTCTCCACCAAACGGTTATTCACTCTGAACTGCATGTTCAGCTAACCCATTGGTTTGCGGATACTTAGGACGACTGGTAATATGGACAATTCCCAAGACTCAGCAAATTTCTTGAACAGCTTACTTGTAAACTGTGCACCATTGTCAGATATGATTTTGTGCGGACTACCATGAACAGAAAAATGTCTCTTCAATTTTGTAATGACTGCACTGGACATCAGATTAGGAAGTAGGCCAATTTCAGTCTGATTTGTAATAATAGTCTACTAACATATAAGTAATTCTGACCATTCCATTCGAAAATATCTGTAACAACCACTGACCATGCTAATTCAGGAATTTGGTGCAGCTGAAGTGGTTGTGGTTTTATGCTGTTGCAAATTGAACATGCTAGAATTTCCTTCTCTATATCTTTGCACATAAAAGGCCAAAATACAATGCCTCTTGCCTTTCTTTCGGTTGAATCAGTACCTGGGTGACCACAATGCAAGACTTTGATATATTCCTGTTGTAAAGCTTCAGGAATTACTACTTTTGGACCTTTCATGATGATTCCATCTTCCATCACGAGCTTGTCTCTGTAAGGAAAATACTGCAGAATGTCAAGTAGTAAACTGGTTTGTTGTATTGGCCATCCTTGACTGATAATGTTCTTCAGCTTCTGGTGAATTGGGTCTGAAGCTGTGTAATTACGTAGTTCATCAAGCTGTGATGATGAAACATTTCTGACTTCTATGACTTCAAAGTCGGCTGTTTCATTGTCATGCTGCTCTGTCGTTTGTCTGGGTACATGTGACAAAGCATCAGTAGGTACAAGTGTTTGCCCTTTTTGTAAACAATATTGAAATTGTACTTTTGCAATTTTAACATCATGCATTGCAATTGTGGCAGAGAAGTATGCATTGTTTTTTCAAAATTGTCACTACTGGTTGATCAGTCTATTTGGATAGGTCTGCCGTAGATATAATCATTGAACTTCGAACATGCAAACACTACTGCCAAAAGCTCTTTCTCTATTTGTGAATACTGCACCTTTGTTTGAGTTAAAGTTCTTATTGCATAGACTACTGGAATGTCTTCTTGAAGACATGCTGCACCAAGACTGTACTTTGGAACAACACCAAAGAGCATTTGATATTCTGAAGAAGAAAATTTCCAGTCCACCCACATTGAGATATTATGATGTTCACAAACCTGTAACTCTTTCTTGTGATGTTTCAACCAGGACCAGTTTACATTTTTTGCATGTCAACACACGTAATGGGGCGGAAAGCTCACTCAAGTCTGGTATGAACGTTCCTAAATAGTTGACCATACCTAGAAAACGTTGTAAAGATGACATTCTCTGGAACTGGCATTTCAAGAATTGCTGTCTGCTTAGACGGATCTGGTTGTAGGTCAGAATTGGTAAATAAATGACCCACGTAAGTAACTTCTTTCAGTTTGAATTTACATTTCTAAAGATTCAATTTAAGATTTACTTCATGTGCATAGTCTAAAACTTTCCTGAGGTTTCTATCATGTTCATCTTCACCATTGCCTCCAACAATACTGTCATCTACTATAATAGCACATGGATAACCAGAAAAAAATTGTTACACAACACATTAAAACACTTCACTAGCAGAACAGATTCCAAATGGCATTCTCAAAAATCTGTATCTACCAAATGGTGTACTGAATGTAGTTAACAATAAATATTTGTGATCCAGTGAAATTTGCCAAAAGGAACTTTTTGCATCTAAGACTGAAAAAACAGTGTAATTTGACATGACAGCGGCTACCTCTTTTACTGTACACATTGGATGATAAGGACACAAGTGCTTTTTTTAAATCTCATGGATCAATACACATTTCACACATCATCTGAGCTTTTCTTATCATCTACAACCATGGAAGAACACCTAAATTCACCATTTTGTCTAGTTCTGCTTTTATTTTACTCTGTACTGCTACTGGAATCTTCTGCGCTGGTCTGACAACTGAACTTACTTCATGGGTATAACTTCATGGAATATGTAACTAGAAGTTCATCAAGCTCGTCTTTGAAAATATCAGCATATTCACTAAAAATAATCTGTATAAAACAGTCGTCATTATTCATACTTGTATGGTGAACCTCTTTATTAAATCAGATCCATTCGTAGACTGTATTTGAGGCCTAACAGTGATTGCACGTGTCTTTTGACTATGTAAGATTGCAAGTCATATCTGTTTCCTGCAAAATGGCACGAAAGAACTATTACGCCATCAGTTTGAATGTCTTCACCACCATAAGCAACTAGTTTTGCAAACTTTGCTGAATCAAGTTTCTCGTCAGCTTTTACTTTGGCAAACATTTGTGTTGATATAACATTGCACTTAGATCCAGTGCCTACTTTAAGCTCTGTAAGTTTCCTGTTAATCCAAACAGTACAGAATTCTTCACTCCTTGCTGCCAACTGATATTCCACTGTATTAAATGATTCATCAATCAGAGAGAGACCATAAACATAGAAAGTTTGCTCACAGCTCTTGGAGTTTGCTACAGTCTGTATCTGATCTACCAAGTTCTTCGGATACTCTCTTTTAATACAAGTCTGTAATAGTTTAGACTTGCAAAGCCTTCTGAAATGATTCCACTTTTTACATTTGTGACATTGCTGACTAAAAACTAAGCACTTTTCCCATTTAAGTTCATGACTGCCTCCACAACTGCAACAGTTAATGAGGTTGGGGGCCACTCTCCTTGTTTTTTTTTTTTATCTCAACTTTCTGCTGTATACTATCAACATTCACATTAGCAGATACTGCAAACATGCTTTTCTTATTCGTAAGCATATCTATATGCTTTTCTGTAAGCTCATGTATTTGACAAATCTTTATGGCTTTGCTTAATGTTAATTCACTATCTCAAAGCAAATTCTTTCTCACTATGTCAATATTAACACCACATATAAGATGGTCTTTTATCAACTCATCTCTTGGATCACCACATCTACATGTTTTTTCTTTATTTCTCAGGTCAGTAATACATGCTGCAATAGTTTCACCAGACTTTTGATTTCTTGTGTAAAATTTGTGCCTTTCCATTGTAATATTCATTTGAGGGTTACACATTTCTCTAAATTTATGTTTTAAGCACTCAGGGTCTTCCCCAGTTTCAGCCTGTGTCATAGTATGGTGGTTCTCCCCTTCCCCTGCATACACAGCAGTGCATACACAAATGAACATTCTTGCTCAGTGGCTTCGGAGACAGCTAAACTGAGAACTATAAATGCTATTCTACGTGCGTCTTTATCAGAAAATCTAGCCTGCATGAAAATATCATATTCTTGCTGAAACACATGCCGGTTCTCAGCAATATCATCAAACACCAGTGGTACAGGTCTGCAAAATCCCTCTGCCGTAATAACAAATTTGTTTTAAACATAAGTATAGACCTGGTACTTGTAATTTTGCTCAAGTGCATAACAACCTTTCCGAAAATGCTTTATTTTAACACTGCAAATACCTCAAACACTCTGGACACTTAGAAAAATCTTAATTATTGCGCAAAAGTCACACAATGGGAAAAAACTGGACATTTTAGCCTTTTGGACCATTTGGAACATTTTAAACACTTTGGAGATTATTTCAAACACTAACCATTATGTCGATATTTTGGTCATTTCAAATAACTTTGTACTTATCTTGAACACTTGACTAACACATACACAAACGCCATAGGTATAGCCAACCAGCTGGCAGACATGTTCAGTGAAAACCTCACCTTTCTGTCCCCCACAATCAGTAAATCAAGACATCCCCAGCACCTGCCTCACTCCCCTTATCTCTACCCTCTCAAAGGCAAAAAATACAGCTTCCATGGGACTTATCCCAGGCTGCATCCTACATAAACTCAGGCAGGAACTTACACCACCATTAGGCATCCTATTCAACCAAAGCCCGATTACTGGCTTCATTCCAGATGAGTGGAGGACAGCCACTGTCATCCCTTTGTACATAGACATAGGTGGAACATCCACCAATCCAGGAAATTATAGACCCATTAGCCTAACTAGCATGATCTGCAAGGCCATGGAGTGGGTTATCATGGATCTCTTTAACAAGGACATTGGCAACCTCCAAACACTTAATACCACATAGTTTGGTTTCATCAAGGGGAGGTCATGCCTGTTAAATTTGGTCAACTTCTTTGAGACAGTCACCAAAGCCATGGACGAGGGGAAGATGGTGCACACCGTCTAACTTGACCTGGCCAAAGCCTTTGATACTATTCCCCACTTGGGTATAATAAACTCTCTCAACTAGGCATCAATCTGTATGTTACCAGATGGGCAGCAAACTGGCTCACTGATAGAACCCAACTAGTCAAAATAGGGAAAGCTAACTCAAGCAGTAGACCTGTAATGAGCTGTGTACCACAAGGATCGGTCTTGAGGCCTCTATTGTCTGGATCTACTTTTCTGAGGTGCAGGCCAAAACCAATGAGCTGTGGCTGACCACATTTGCAGATGACTGCAAGCTGGCCACTGTCATCAATTCCCCTAGTGATGTGGACATCCTCCAAGAGGGTCTCACCCAAACAAATGACTGGTGGCAGAACCATGGCCTCAAACTGAATGCCAAAAAAAGCATCATCCCCTTTGGGGAGAGTGACGTTCCCACAAATTATCACATTCCTAACAAGGTCCTAAGCACGCAATCAGTCATGAGGGACTTGGGCACCCAGGTTGATAGTAAACTGACTTTTGACCACCATATTGCCTCTGTTGTACATTCTACATGGACCACCTCTTTAGTAAGGGTATCTCATCCAGGGACAAGGAGTCATAACATCCCTGTATTCTGCCCTTATAAGGTCCATTATTGAGTACAATGCCCCTTTCAGCATGTACCTGACAAAGCACATGCAGCAGTTGGAGAGATCACAGAGATTCCTCACCAGGAGAAACCATGGCCTCAAACATCTACCATACACAGATAGGCTAAAAGCCCTATCCCTCTACTCTGTTTCATGCAGACTCCTTAGAGGTGACCTCTGTCTGGCACACAAGGCGATGTCAGACTCCTCGTTAATGAGACTGCTGCATATCCACAGGTTAAGTTCCACTCGAGTAACCCACAAGAGCGACCTCAATAATAGCAATTGCTGGTGGGACAGATTCGTGTCTCAGAGACTCACAAGTCTGTGGAATAGACTCCATCTCCATGTCAAGCAGAGAACCTCATTAATCATTTTTAAGCTCAACCTGGATAACTAAATGGGGGAACAGAAAACATACCCATGGGATTCCACCTGTGCCCCTGATGGACAGGGACATTTGGTGCTGACTTGTCAGAACATGAGCTGAATTCTTGGCTAGGCTTGTAAGGACCTCAGGGCCAATAGCCTATTAAATTCCTATGATCCTATGAAAACAAATGTAAGTACCTTCAAATAACCGCTGACCTGTCTGTGAGTTCACTCCTGTTTGCTGCTACACTTCTAACTGCGTGCCTCACAGTTTGGGAGCTGGTTCAATTTCGTATCTCATTCCGATACGATGTCACATGTCTCTAGTATTCAAATGAGACACTCACGCATGGTATGGGTTCAACTTGTGTATTATACATAAACACATCAGGAACTGTAACTAGAACATATACTTTGAACTTCATATGCTTACTGACTGATTCATTACTTCTAACACACACGTGCATCTCCAATCAAGCTAACACTCACACTGAATAACTATGTAAAATGACACTGAATTTGAATGTACTCGGTAACTTATATGCATGTGCTCTGACTACAGTGGCTGACTAGGTACAATATACTCACTAATCTACATAAACCAACTTGATTCTTTGGGGCAACTAGCTTGTGCCATGAAACTCTGGGGCATGACACCAGCCTGAGTAAAATCAATGACTATATTTTTTAAAGAGAGAAACCTTTTCTCTGAGTAACTATCTGAAAAAGTTGTGAAAAATA